>NC_064423.1:11100000-11400000 GCF_023375975.1 Astyanax mexicanus | reverse complement strand
ACAAAAGAGTGAGAGCAGAGCTACAAAGAGTACATGAACAAGATGTTCCTGCTACTTTTCGCAATTTGGTGTGAGTGAAATTCTGAAAAAAAAAATACATTTTAAAGATATTTACGTGTTTTCTGTTGTTATTTTCAAAATTCACAAAAACCTTGAGGATGGAAAACCACCTGTTTAGAAAATACAGCCATATCTTTTACTCCATAACTGAATTTAGATCATGAATATAGTATTAATAGTGGCAATTCTGCAGCACAAAATAACTGTTTTATCAGTGTTTTAATCATTTTAGAGAATCTGAAAGCTGTAAAGAAGTGGTGAGGAGCAGCTAGGTTAGCTATGCTCCCTCTGTTCTCATCTCTTCAGGCCTGTGTGTGTAGGTGGCTTGATTGTGGTCATGATGATGGATTTAATGGTGTTCAGCTTCAGTTATGCACTGACAATCAGCTTATTCTATACTCATCCCCCCAAAACTGCTCTCCTGTTGAAGCTCAGGGCTAGACAAGGTGAACAACATCCAACATAACATGAACAAAGCTAACACTAGCCATAATGCTGAAGATGTAACGTTAAATAGTCCTATCTTCTCATTGTGTAGCTTGGAGCTAGCTAACACAGCTAATAATCAACAAAAGAGTGAGAGCAGAGCCAAGAAAAAACACATGAACGTGGCGTTAGAAGAGAAATAAGAGTAGAAACAGAGGAACTCTTCGTTTTGTGAACGTATTTTATTTTTATTATGTAATAAAAAAAACATTGTAAAGTAGGTTTTAGAAGAAAACAACAACTGCATGGCGCATCTCTGCTGCTGCTTCAGCCTGAAGAAAACAACTGGAGCAGCACACCATTGAGCTACTCTACCATCTACACACAGCAGCTGAGGCGGAGTGTTTTACTGAATGGGGGGTAAAATAAACTGCTAAATGTTTGAAAACAAAAGCTAAAGATCATGAAGTTGTTCTGAAAACAACAGAACGGAACTAGGGGCGTCTCCTTACCTGACTGGCTTTATGAAACTGCTTCTTCAAGCCCGCTACAGACATCCTGAAAAGCAGAACTGAGCAGCGGAGAGTCCGAAAAAAGTTTCAACAGCTCAGAAATGTAAAATAATCCTTCGCAGGTTGCCCAGGAATCACAGCAGCCGGGCTCCTCTCTGAATGAGTGCTGAACGCTCCGCCGCTGCTGTTGCTGCTGGCTGCATGTCTCGGTGGCTCTATACTGTTATTTCTTCACTAATCCACCCGTTTTCCTCTATCCTCGCCCCCTGCGTTGCGATTGGCCAGGAACGTCCCGCCTCTCGCCTCTGAATGGTGAGCGGTTCAAATTTACAAGTCGGCCGCCTATTGGACAGTGAGAGAGGTCTCGCGCGTTGCCGTGGCAACCACAGCCTGAAAGCTAACGTTGTAGCATCAGTGTTACCTGAACCTCAAATCAGGATGAATTTTAAGTCAGGTCAAGTAGTTTTATTATCAATACTGCATATGTACCGGACATACAGAGAACTGAAATTACGTTACTCTCCTTCCTTGCTATTACAACAAGTACAGCAAGATAAAATATATAAATAAAATAATGAGAGACACTTAATGTACAGTATAACAAGGTCACAGAAGGTCACAGATACAAACATACGTGAGACAAGACAAGAGACACAAGACAATAGAGCAATAGTGATGGGGGTGATTAAAGAGGGAATGACAGTACCAGTATGAACAGGACTCATATAAACATTAGTGCAAACATAGAGGTATAAAAGCTTAAGGCTGAATAATATATTCCTTATATAGATAGATAGATTTCATTTGTTTTCCAATTTTATGATTGTCAAAACAAAATTAACAATAATAATAAAAAAAATATATATAAATAATAATATTTAAATAATAAATAAATAAATAAATAAATAAAACATTTTCTGCATTGTAGAGTAATACAGTCAATAAAGTCATCCAAAGTACAAAATAAAAATCTAATATTTATTAATCAAAAATGTGTTAAACAAACCAGAATATGTTTTATATTTTAGATTCTTCCAAATGGCACCTCTTGTTTAGATGGCAGCTTGGAATAGCTTTCAGTTAACAGCTGTGCTGAGCTTGTCAAACAGTAATTACTCTAATGTTTTGTCATCTTAATGTGTTTGAGAGCATCAGTTGTAAAGTTGTGAAGAGGTACAGGATTCAAGGAGATTTTATTATTTTTTTTTTTTTTTTATACAGGTTGTATAACGTGAAAAGCCCTAATTGAGTAATATTCTAATCTGTATTCCTGTTGCACAGGAAAAGTTATTCAGAGAAAAAAATGAATCACGACTGTTTATTATGTATAAACAGACATTGTGTAAGTAAAAATTAGAAATGTTAAAAATATCAGATATTGGATCTTTAAAAACGCAGTTCTAGAAGTTTCTGGGTAATCGTAGTTTATTTGCCCTGGAACATTTATTACCTCTACAGTACATTTATTAGAGGATGGTTTAAACTTCAACTCCCTCTTCTATCCAATCACAGCGTGGGAGGCGTGGCTTACCGGAAACGGGTGGGAAGCGAGCACTACTGCTGTTGCTGAAAAAAATCGCGTGGATGAGTGGAAACCTGTAGACGTCAACCGAGGAACCCCTTTATAAAACAAGCCTTTAGACTAAACCCTGGCTGTACTGAGACTAAAGGACATAATGTTCTCATAATGTTTCCAGAAGGACAGTAGAGATGAGCTGGATGTGTGATGAAGAGCAGAGTCAGTGTGATGAAGATGCCGGTGTGGGAACAGAGGGTTTCTGTAAAGTTTGGGGTTGTAATTTGGGTCTTTGCTGCCCCCCAGTGTCCCAAACGTGACTTTACAGAGGATTATGATGAGTATCTTCCAGCAAACAGCGTTTACATTGTCTGCAAAAGGTTATCACAACGTTGTCAAAGCTTCATTATTTAGTCTCATTGTCTGCTGGCAGTAAGGTCATATTTTGACAAAATACCACTCGTCTAGAAAATTATGTTTTTATTAATAAAACTCAAAGTATATTTTAGAATGTAATTAACAACAATTAAATAAATGATAATAATAATGATAATAATAATAATTTTGTAATTGTAACAAGTTATGTAATTATAACATGGAATTAAACAGCTATAACAAGTTGTGGAATTTTGACATGGAATTATTCAATTGTAACAAGTAAAGTAATTATAATATGAAATTACACGATTGTATCAAGTCAGGAATTATAATATGGAATTATGCAACTGTAAAAAGTCAAGTAGTTATATATGGAATTTTGCAATTGTTTCAAATTATATACTTATAATATGGAATTAAGCAGCTATAACAAGTTGTGGAAATTTGATGTGGAATTATGCATTTGTAACAAGTCACAAATTAAAATATGGAATTACGCAACAGTAAAACAAAATACTATATAATATGGAATTAAGCAATTGTAATAAATTGTGCCATTTTCACGGGGAATTACACCTTCGTAAGAGGTCAAGTTGTTATAATATGGAATTATGCAATTGTAACAACTTATGTTATTATAATATGGGATTACACAATTTGTCACGTCTGGTGCTGTAGAAGCTTCTGTTTCTTCCACACCGAGCTTTAACGAAGGTTTGCAGTCCAACAACTACACTACCCAGAACGCACCACCCGCTGACATCACACACACACACTCACGTGACACCTCACGGCTTCCTCCAGGAAGTCCGGAGTACTGATTTAAGGACATTGCGCACACACCTGTTCCGCGTATTGCCTGGTTTCGCCCACTTTACAAAGCGTTATTATTCTGTGATTGTTTTCCGTGTATGCATTTGAATTTGTACAGTGGCCTCATGAAGACAAAAACACAACCAAATACGTCTGATAATAGTGCTCTGTATTTATCTTGTCAGTGTTTATTTGATGCTCTGCAAGAGATAAGCATATAAATAGCTGTGTGTGTTGTTTTGGTGGAAGGAATAAGTTTTGCTAGAGATTTGTGGAGTTTCAACAAAGTAGTTAATCATTTTCAGTTTGTGTTTTGAGAAACTGAGCCAAGTTTCTAGAAATGTGTTTAAACATTTGGGAAAAACTATACATGTAGTACTAAAAATGCTACATGGGGGGTCTTACACCACACCAAATAAATGTAAAGAACAAAAAGCCAACATGTTTCCATGGATATATGCATTTGAATTTGTACAGTGGCCTCATGAAGCCAAAAACACAACCAAATACGTCTGATAATATTTATTTTGTCAGTGTTTATTTGATGCTCTGCAAGAGATAAGCAGTGCCAGCTTACAGACCACTGGTTAAAGTCTCCAAACCAGTTCTGAAGCAGGTACGAGTGTGGCCAGAGGGTTCCTCAGAGGCACTTCAGGACTGTTTCAGCACAACAGACTGGAACATGTTTAGAGAGGCTGCCACCCACAACAACTCCACGGACATTCAGGAGTACACAGAAACTGTCTCTGCCTACATCACCAAGTGCATTGATGATGTAACCGACCTCAAGACCATCACTGTTCGGGCTAATCAGAAGCCATGGCTGACAGGAGAGGTCCACAAGCTGGAGACCAGGCAGGCCTGAGGACAGCCAGGGCCAACCTGTCCCGCGGCATCAGGAAAGCTAAGAGGCAGTACTCCAAGAAGATATCCCAACGCTTCAGCGACAGCAGAGACACACGGAACCTGTGGCAAGGGATTCAGTCTATCACAGGCTACAAACCCCATCCACAGACCTGCAACAGCGACACATCTCTGCTGAACGACCTGAATGGATTCTTCGCAAGGTTCGAGCCACTCAACAACACACCCGCCCAGAAATCCATCCCTCCTCCTGGTGACCAGGTGCTAACGCTCTCCCAAGACAGTGTGAGGAGAGCATTCAGCAGGATCAATGCTCGAAAATCTCCTGGACCTGACAACATTCCTGGTCGTGTGCTGAAGGACTGTGCCTGGGAACTCGCAGAGGTTTATACGGACATCTACAACACCTCTCTGATTCAGGCTGTGGTTCCCACATGCTTCAAAGCCACCACCATCATCCCTGTCCCTAAGAAGGCATCGCCATCCTGTCTCAACGACTATCGTCCGGTTGCACTCACCCCCATCCTCATGAAGTGCTTCGAACGACTAGTCATGCACCATATCAAGTCTTCACTCCCCTCCTCCCTGGACCCCTACCAGTTTGCATATCGGTCAAATCGCTCGACCGATGATGCCATCTCCACTGTTCTCCACTCAGCCCTCACACACCTGGACAAGAAAGACACCTACGTCAGAATGCTGTTTGTTGACTTCAGTTTAGCATTCAACACAATCATCCCCCAACAGCTCATACACAAACTGGACAGTCTGGGGCTGAGCACTTCCCTGTGCAACTGGCTGTTGGACTTCCTGACTGGTAGACCACAGGCAGTGCGGGTTGGCAGCAACACATCCAGCATCACCACACTGAACACAGGGGCTCCCCAAGGATGTGTACTGAGCCCACTCCTGTTCACTCTGCTGACCCACGACTGCACACCAGAACACACCTCCAACCTCTTCGTCAAGTTTGCGGATGACACGACGGTGGTGGGTCTCATCAGCAACAACGATGAGTCACACTACAGGAGCGAGGTGAGCCGCCTGGCCTCCTGGTGCAAACACAACAATCTCTCTCTGAATACAGAGAAGACTAAGGAGATTGTTGTGGACTTCAGGAGAACTCACACACTGCACACTCCTCTGTCCATCAACGGAACTGCTGTGGAGAGGGTGAGCAGCACCAAGTTCCTGGGTGTGCACGTCACAGAGGACCTCTCCTGGAGCACCAACTCAGCATCACTGGCCAGGAAGGCAAACCAGCGTCTCTACTTTCTCCGCAAGCTGAGAAGAGCTGGAGCCCCCACCCCCATCATGACCACTTTCTACAGAGGGGCCATCGAGAGCATCCTGACCAGCTGTTTCACCGTGTGGTACGGGGCCTGCACAGCATCCTGCCGCAGGACCCTCCAGCGCATCGTGAGAGCAGCTGAGAAGATCGTTGGCACCTCTCTCCCCTTCCTTCAGGACCTGTACAGCTCCCGCCTCACGCGGAAAGCCCTCTGTCTGGCAGGAGATCCCTCCCACCCACTACACAGCTTCTTCAGCCTGCTGCCATCAGGGAGAAGACTGCGGAGTCTCGGGTCTAGGACCAGCAGACTGCGAGACAGCCCCATCCATCAGGCTGTGAGGATGCTGAACTCTCTTCCTGCTCTACCCCCCATCCCAATCCTGCCCACAGCACACACACTCTCATCATCCTGACCCCACATCCTCCCACCAACACAGTACTGAACTCTGCACTAGAACACACACAGTACTGTAACTTTTGTAAAAGGACCTGCACTACACACCCAATACCTGCACTACTGTTACGCTGCACTGTCATACACACTTTAATTCCCCAAGAACTGGGAACTTTAAGAACTTTACCAGCCTTAAGCTAGATACAACATTGCACTACTGTTATACGGGTTCTATTTATATTGTCACTTGATCTTAATCACCATTAATATTGCACTATTATCTTCTGTCTCACAAATGTCTATTGTGTTTTTGTTGTATTGTACATATAGTGTCTCCCACTCATTTAGATTTAGATTATATATTTATTTCTTTTTATTTCTATTTATATATCTATTTCACCCCCACCACTACTGCACCTTGTTCTGTCTCATGTATGTCTGTGTCCCTGCTGCTGTATTGTACACATAGTGTCTCCCCTTTTTCTTTATTTTTCTTTATTATCCATTATCTGTACTTGCTGTAAAATTGGGAAGGAGAGTAACGTAATTTCAATTCTATGTATGTCCTGTACATATGCAGCATTGACAATAAAACTACTTGACTTGACTTGACTATAAATAGCTGTGTGTGTTGGAGTTTTGGAGTTAATAGCAGTTAATAATTTTCAGTTTGTGTTTGTGCTTTGAGAAACTAAGCCAATCTAGAAACGCGTTTAAACATTTGGGAAAAACTGTAATCAAAGCTGTGTGTGGATGGCCGGTGAAACTGCTCGCTTACAAGAAGCTGCAGTTCCTCATCCAACCACTAGTCGGAGCTGCAGCAGCAGCACAAGCCCCGCTCTCTTCACTCAGTTACAGAGCTACAGCCCAGCCACAGGCTACAGAGCTCAGCCAGTCTGGAGCGTTTTTAGTTTTCTTAAGTTTATCTCTGTAGGATCATGCCGCCACCTAGTGAAAAGAAAATAAAGGTTTTAACCCCACTAACTGGATAATACAGCTCTCTACAGTTCATCTTTCAGCCCAACCAACTAACAGCATTATGGAGCAGCCGTCACGGAGTCACTGCTCGGATTACACTACAAACAGGTCAGTTGGCGCGCTGCTATATAACTAAGTTATATATAACTAAGTTACGTGGTTTAGTGGTTAGACTGTTAAAGGCTACTGAAGACTATTAAAGGCTATTTGGAGGTTATTAAAAGGGTTATTGGGGGCAGAAATCAGTACAGGCAGGTTAGATAAGTGATTCACGTCCTCGTCCCTCCCTGCAGTGAAACTGTGAGTATAGGCTTTTTTCGTGCTGTACTGTTTATTAACATCATTAAAACAGATTTCGTTCTTTCCAGCTTATTTGTGAATTTAGTTAAAAGCTCTGTTTTATTGTTGTAACGTTACTTACAAAAAATGTGGATTTTAAATCAGATCCGCGCTCTTAATTACAGTTTATGAGGGCGGAGAGAGTCGGGCTGTTTTTTTTTTTTTTTGCCCAATCTAAGCTCTAGCTAGAGCGTTAGATTTATGTTACTGTTGTTCTTATTAAAATATTATATATTAACAGTAAGTAAATACGATTTTTAACAGTAAGCTGACTGAGAAAAACAGGCTGAGGCGGCTGATGTTACACATTCCTGCGCTATTGACATATAAATATAAACATTCTGGTGTCTAATAAATATTTATATTTATTAATTATAACTTCTACCTCTCCTGAAAAGCTTTTTTTTTTTTTTTTGGTCAGTAACACTCTTCTGTTCATTTTCTATCAGCGTAAATTACCAGTGTTTGCTTAGGCGTGGATGTAATTAGGGGAATCTGTACCAGGTTTGCCTGGCACCTGTGTGGCATTAATGTGGCATTTGGCCCCGCCCAAGATCGGCCGATCGAGATAAAAGACGGTCCATCTCTAATTAGGAGTCACAACGTTAGTACACATAAGCTTCATATTCTTGGATTTGTGTGCATAGTTCCACATTTCGTGTGTAAGTTATACAATGTGGAAAAACTGTATTTATGTATTTGAAGGTCAGTGATTCTTAGGTGACCATGGTGTACTACATGATGCAATTTGTGTTAGCGATTTGCAAAGCTGTGATTTAGAAGGATATTTGAGTGAGAACATATGGAATTGTGTTAAGAGTTTAGCAGTTTGGAGTCACAATGTTGACACATGAGCTTCATGTTTTTGGATTTGTGTGCATAGTTCCAGATTTTGTGTGTATACAATGTGGAAAAACTGTAAGAAAACAGGTAATCCCGGCGCAATGCGCCAAGCTCCGCTATGCCTGGCTGCACATTTTAGAAGCTGGACGAGATTTGAATTTATTAACATATTTAATATTTTAATACATTTGCCCTGGTGATAAAAAACGAACGCTAACATATAGCTTTATATTTCTGTGTATTTCAAATGTTTTAATGTCAAATGTTTTATATAATTGAAGGGCATCACCAGACGCCGGACTGACAACGTGCTTTTATTTTTCAGATGTAAAAAAAAATAAAAGTGAATTTCAGTTAAAGAATAGTAAAGTCAAATAAAATAAATCTATGTTCAGTCTAAGTGCTCTTCTCTTGTATTTTTTATTTCTAAAACTCCAGCATTTGAGTGAGAATAAACATCTGTTAAAATTCTCAAACAAGCAGAATGTCTATATCTGCTATATATTTTTTGCTAAAGGTAAAGGTGGTAAAGAATTGATGGTGTGTGGTGTAGTGAATGGGGAGCGCAGTGTGTGTGGTGATCGTGATCCAGTTTTGGCTGCGCGGCTGACCTTTGATTTTAGATCAGTCACAGAAGTCTTTTTTTTCCGCTGCCAAGATACAAACACGCCAGAAATTTCCCTGAGCACTAGACCACCACGGCCTTCAGCGTTAATGTATTCCAAAAGTCCAACGCTATTTCAAGGAGGCATGCAAGGCATAAAAATAGACTGTTGACTGGGTGTACCATGGAAACGAGCCATTGCAAGCCTTGCGCATGGTGTACATAGGACCCTTAGTTAGTCTTGTTTAAAATTATTATAAGCCTAATAGTGACATGAACAATGTCAACAGTCAATAGGAGAGCTAAGGGAAGCTGCAATGCAAGAATATTTAACGTGACTGTTTAGAAACGATACACATATTAACATGCAGTTAATATGCAGTTTTTTTTACAAACACGTTTCAAAAATGCACATTTTGCAAGAAGGATTTTTTTATTGCATTAATTCTATCTGAAGCAAAGGCAAATCAGTTAAACTGTGATTCTTTGCTATACAAGGTTGTAGCAAAAAGGGGGGTAAAGAAGCTCATAGCAAATGCGCCACCTTTGCTCCGATCCTCAGTCACATAAATCTACTTATTCATTCTCTGCAAGAGAGATATAATACAGTGTTAGGAGCCCCTACTGAAAGACCTTGTGACTTTATAAGAAGAAGGATTTTACATACCTTCTTTAAGCACACAAGTGTTTTGGGGGGTTGGCTCTAATTCTATTGGAGGATTCGTTGCACAAAACTAAATGACTTGGTGTCATCAAGAGGAGGGGCTGCAAAAATAAAGATTCAGCAAAAAAGGACACACTTCATGAGGTATTCTTATTATCCAAATCTTAGAATAGAAAAGTTTTTTTTTTCACATCCAAAAGTCTGGATCAGAGTTCAAGGTTCATGTGTTTATTAAATTGTACACATTTGGTCCAGTTAGTTCTGGTTTCACAGTGCAGTTTAGTAACGTTACTACATCCTGTCGCCAACAGTTACGTGGGCTGAGTCTTTCTATACTTCATCTTAATTGGTTTGTAGAATGTTACTTGCAAGTTGCTTTGATGTGCCAAATTATAACTCTCTGTCATAATCTGACTGTCCCATGCCCATCCCACAGCAGAATGAGCATAACAGATTATTCTCAGATTCCTTTTATTTCTGTTCATGAAAAGGGTTAATCTATAGTCACAGTACATAAATTAATTCCCAATGTTGTGTCCATATTGCTGTGTGACATGCATGACTAGGGGAGAAAGAGTTTTTACCAGTTCTATTTTGCTCTGGTTTGACTGGTAAGACTAATTTATTCTGTCTAAACTTGGCAGTGATAAATAGTTTTGTTACTGAAAGAATACAATTCATGCTTGAAATACAGTTTTGCTCAGTGGACCCTTTATGTGTATTTTGAATTAGGATCTCTAAATATTTTTTAGTTGCTGTGAGTATTTTTGCTTCAAACTGCACCGAGCAGTTTTTCATTTTTTAAATTTTGGTGTAGGTATCTGACAGCAAATTTGCCAGTGGTAAATCAGTAAATATGCTGCACAGTGTTTGATTCTTCAAAACCTACATTTATGCATATTCACTTTATTGGTATGTTCTGTTTACTGCTGTGTTCTGATCTACAAAATTATTTGCACATGTCAGGTTTATTTTTACTTTTTTTATTATTTATTCTCAAGAATGTTTTAATGTTTTGCTCTCAAAATATAATTGTTTGTAAACTGAAAGGATTGTTTAATATTTTGTTTCTCTACACTTGCTGTATTCAGCATTTTTATTTCTGAGTCTTTTAGCAGCTGTTATTAGCTGGAATATTTTATTTTGTACTACGCAGATGTTTATATATATATATATACATATATGTATATATATCTCTTAATATATATAACTTAATTAAGTTGGGTTTTTCAGACAAAACAATGGGATTAGTATTTAGTAGGTTCAAATCAAACAATCTTTATAATATTCAATATAATTGTTGGTTGAACTTACTTTAGTTGTATTTATCAAACAAAATAATGGGATTAATATTTAGTAGGTTCAAAGCAATCAATCTTTATATAATATTCAATAAAATTGTTGGTGTATCTTATATATCCAGATCTTTATATTTCCTGGAGAACGGGGGAATTTCCTGTAGGGCAGGGGGTTGAGGAGGAGTCAGTAGTTGTTTTTAGTAGTGTTTAGTTAATTAAATTAAATTAAACTAATCTTATGTTCTAGATTTCCTTTTGAGGTACCTTATAATCAGGTCTTGGTACGGTGCGGTGAGCACGTTTGTTTCAGGGCTCATTACTAATTCACCAAAGTTCCTCGACTCTGCTCGGAACCCTGCTTCTGGTCCCAGCTCCACTCCAATCTGCACAGTCTCTAATATTTTTAGGGGTGCAGTCGTCAATGTTTCCCTGTTCATAATTCTTTCCAACATATTCCAGTACACAGAGTACCGAAATATTGGAAAGCAATAATAGAAATCCTGTGCTATCTTGGTCCAATTCTTTTCTGGAGTGAGTGTAATAGTCTTGTCAACTATTCCTCGAGCACAGTCTACAGCTATATCCTCAAAATATTTAAGATCCAGCGTGTCAACCACCTTATGCACCAGACCAATTTTCAGTGCCTCATCAGCATTGATTCTGCAACCTTCCAGCATCACATCCAAGGCATGGTATGGTCCAAGCAATTTAGTCAGTCTTTGTGTACCTCCAGCACTAGGCATAAGACCCAGCCTGACCTCACGGCTGACGAGACTGGTCCTGCTCCTCGTAGCCAATCTGTACTGGCAGGCTGTGGCAAACTCCAATCCCCCATCAAGACACCATCCGCTGATAGCAGCAACAATAGGTTTGGGGGAGCCTTCAATTCTTTTCATCATGCCCTGCCACTGCTGAGAAAGGAGAGTTGCTTCCTCTTTAGATTTACAGGCCGAGATCATGTCTACGTCGACCCCTGAAATGAAGCTGTGCGGCTTGGGGGAGATCACTACAGCACTTCCGACTGAGTCGTTATTCCAGATCCCCTCCATAGCCTCCACCATCTCCTTCTTTGTCTGAGCTGACCATGTGTTCACCTCTGAATGTGGGTCATTGACGTAAACAACAGCCACATCCCCCTTGGCTTCCCAGGTCACTTTTCGATTCTTTAAGTGGGAAGATGTACTGAATGATCTTCCAAATAAACCTGAACATATGGTGCTAGTGAAGGAAGAGAGGCCCACTCCTTTAGTTAAATTAGTTAAAATTCCTGTGCTTCTGGCCGGTACCGCAAGTCTGGTCACGACAGTGAGTGCTAGCTGTACCGCCATCTAGAAAGCTGAAATAAATTTTAGCCACAAGAATACAACCGAAACAGAGCACGAGGTGGCCTTTATATAGGCGTGAGCGGCGATGACGTCATCACCCTCGCCCTCTCTCAAACGCGCGCGGCCGCGGCGATGACGTCATCGCTCTTGCCCTGTACACCAGTAAAGTGTCCAAAGAGTTGTGCATTTAATTGATAATTAATTCTTGTAGATATAAATCTTCAATTTTCAATAAAAAAGGTTGGTGGATCTTAATTTAGTTTGGTTTATCAAACCAGATAATGGGATTAATGTTTAGTAGGTTCAAATAAATCAATCTTTATATAATATTTAAAAAAAATAGTTGGTGGATCTTAATTTAGTTGCTTTTATCAAGGCTTGTCCAGGTTTTGAACCCGGGATCTAGTCCAACGGTTCCAATGGGTTTATCAAACAACAACAATTAGATTAATATTAAGTAGGTTTAAATCAAACAATCTTTATAATATTCAATGTAATTATTGTATGAACTTAAATTAGTTGTGTTTATCAAACAAAACAATGGGATTAATATTTAGTAGGTTCAAATCAATCAATCTTTATATAATATTCATTATATATATATATATATATATATATATATATATATATATATATATATATATATATATATATATATAATGTATACATATATTTGTTGTGTTTATCAAGGCTCGTCCGGGATTTCGGGACCTCTCACTCCCGAAGTGAGAATCATACCCCTATACCAACGAGGTGGATGTGAAACAAATATATATAAATAACTTAATTTAGATGTGTTTATATATATATATATATATATATATATATATATATATATATATATATATATATATATATATATATATTGAAGATTTATTGATTTTGATTCGATGCAGCAGCGAGAGGGGGAGAGGCAGCAGACAGATTTAGTTTTAGTTAGTCTAGCTATGTTTTCTAGATTTTTTCATTGGGCCAATTAAATTAAACTAATCTTATGTTCTAGTTTTCTTTTTGAGGTACCTTATAATCAGGTCTTGGTATGGTGAGGTGAGCACAGTTGTTTTAGGGCTCATTACTAATTCGCTAAAGTTCCTCGACTCTGCTCGGAACCCTGCTTCTGGTCCCTGCTCCACTCCAATCTGCACAGTCTCTAATATTTTTAGGGGTGCAGTCGTCATTGTTTCCTTGTTCATAACTCTTTCCAACATATTCCAGTACATAGAGTACCGACTTTTTGGACAGCTATTATAGAAATTGTGTGCTATCTTGGCCCAATTCTTTTCTGGAGTGATTGGAATAGTTTTGTCAACTATTCCTCGAGCACAGTCTACAGCTATATCCTCAAAATATTTAAGATCCAGCGTGTCAACCACCTTATGCACCAGACCCATTTTCAGTGCCTCATCAGCGTTGATTCTGCCACCTTCCAGCATCACCTCCAAGGCATGGTATGGTCCAAGCAATTTAGTCAGTCTTTGTGTACCTCCAGCACTAGGCATAAGACCCAGCCTGGCCTCACGGCTGACGAGACTGGTCCTGCTCCTCGTAGCCAATCTGTACTGGCAGGCTGTGGCAAACTCCAATCCCCCATCAAGACACCATCCGCTGATAGCAGCAACAATAGGTTTGGGGGAGCACTCAATTCTTTTCATCATGCCCTGCCACTGCCGAGAAAGGAGAGTTGCTTCCTCTTTAGATTTACAGGCCGAGATCATGTCTACGTCGACCCCTGACATGAAGCAGTGCGGCTTGGCGGAGATCACTACAGCACTTTCGACTGCGCTGTTGTACCAGATCCCCTCCATAGCCTCCATCATCTCCTTCTTTGTCTGAGCTGACCATGTGTTCACCTCTGAATATGGGTCATTGACGTGAACAACAGCCACACCCTCCTTGGCTTCCCAGGTCACTTTTCGATCCTTTAAGTGGGAAGACGTACTTAATGATCTTCCAAATAAACCTGAACATATGGTTCTAGTGAGAGAAGAGAGGCCCACTCCTTTAGTTAAGTTAGTTAAAATTCCTGTGCTTCTGGCCGGGACCGCAAGTCTGGTCACGACAGTGAGTGCTAGCTGTACCGCCATCTAGAAAGCTTTTTAATCACAAGAATACAACCGAAACAGAGCACGGGGTGGCCTTTATATAGGCGTGAGCGGCGATGATCATCACCCTCAAACGCGCGCGGCAGCGGCGATGACGTCATCGCTATTGCCCTGTACAACCCCTCCCCCCACCCCCAAAATGTCCAAAAGTTTAAGGACACTTCTGAATGTATTACTACCCTACGGGTAAATGTCCAAAATGTCTGTCTACAATTACTTTAATAATCAAATTGAATTACAGCCTTTTGGATTAATTATTCTTAATTAATCTTAATTAATTGCATTCCTCTTTTTGCTAAGAAGGCATTTTAAACTGTACAATTCAATTGAATTTTAAATGAGGAGCAAATCAATAAATTAATAACTGGCATAGATTCAAAAGACTCCCTGTAATGAACATCAGTCAGTAACAGATGCTGCAAATACTGTACATCTCTTAGACCTTTATTCCCCTGAACATTACAAAACATTTTATAGGATAAAGTTACACATTCCGGAGCTAGCTGACATTTTTTGTTTTGTTAATTTTAAGAGTTTCCATAAAGTTAGTATTCTTCTAGCTCTTCTAGCATATTTGAATCAACCCCACAAATAAATAATTAAATCCAGGTAGAGCTTTTGACATTAATGCTGCAATTAATGCAATCGATGAATTCCTTCAGATGATGCTCATAGTCCATGTTTGTGTATTCTGTAACCAGGCCGTTACTTTGCCATACACAGTGTTGGGAGTAACGGCGTTAAAACTTTTTCAGTAACGAGTAATCTAACTAATTACTATGACTGTAATTATAACCCCGTTACCATTTCCGACACCCCGTTACTGCACGTTACTTTAGCTGCTCTATTAACTTTTTTTTTGTTTCAACTTTGCTTTGCCCTGGTTAACCCCTCCTCTTTCCGGTGAACTTCTGACCGCTGTGCCTGTGGTTTGGGGTGGTGAAGTGAGGCACAATTGTGACGATTTGCTCTAATTAATTCAGTGATTGTCGTGGACAGCCCAAGTTCCGAATTAAGGACGCTCCGGTTTTTAGCTGCTCCGGTTTTTGTGGTGCTGCTGCTTTCTCTTTTAGAGCTTAGATTCTCTGCCCGAACCGACCTGACCCGAGGACCGACCCGAAATCGGGCTCCTATTTTTATTTTATATAAAGCTTTGGTGTGATAATCACAATGTTGCTAAGTAACCAATTATTATTGTTCACTAAAGCAAACGAAATAGCGAAAACTGAAAGTGAAAAAACATTTGTGTTAACTGAATCTAATAAAAACGGTAATTAAAAGGAAAAAAACATATCTATCTCGAACTGTATTTTGTGTTTAACTAACTAAAACGAACTGAAATTACTGATAGAATACCCTAATTTTCGTGTTTAATTTATTTATAAGCCCTGTTGTACAGCGGAGTTGTACAGCGGGCGGTGTTGTGCCCAGCTCGCGGCACCTCGTGGTCCATTGGTTCTTGTGTAAAGCGCTCGCGCTAGCCGCAAAATACGACAGAAAACACTGAGAAACTGCAGAATTATGTATGGGATTACAATAACGAGGCTGAAGTTGGTTTGATATTCGCAGCTCCAGATTCGTTTGGCTCGATATTCGCAGCCTCGTATTCCCCTGCTGAAGTTGGTTTGATATTCGCAGCTGCCGCTTTACTGAACCACCGTGAACTAAAGGGAGCGTTCACAAACACCCGCTGTTTATATTAAACACCTCACAGATCAACACTGAAGGAGATAGAATGAAGAAAAGCAGTACATCTGTTTATTAACAATGTAAATATACAATATCGTATTAAATGTAATTTTGTATATTGTAAAATATTTATTTTAATTACTGAATTTATAATTATATATTACAATAAATAATTAAATATATATTTAATAAAATTATATTTTAAAAGCCATTGCGCTCAAAAAATATGAGGCAGATGTTCTAGTGTGATTTTGAAGGACTTTTTAATCTTGGGCCAGACCAAATACACATGATCTGAAGAGTACTAGTTTTCTACCTTAAGGAAAACCTGGAATTGGCCTGGCCCAAGCTGATTTTATACTTTAAAATGAACTGGCAACATGGAATAACGATCCATAATGCACAAAAAAATTGAATATAAAGCTGATGTTCTAGTGTGATTTTGAAGGACTTTTTAATCTTGGGCCAGAACAAATACACATGATCTGAAGAGAACTAGTCTGCTACTTTAAGGAAAACCTGGAATTAGCCTGGCCCGAGCTGATTTTATACTTTAAAATTAACTGGCAACGTGGCCTACCGATCCATAATGCACAAAAAAATTGAATATAAAGCTGATGTTCTAGTGTGATTTTGAAGGACTTTTTAATCTTGGGCCAGACCAAATACACATGATCTGAAGAGTACTAGTTTTCTACCTTAAGGAAAACCTGGAATTGGCCTGGCCCAAGCTGATTTTATACTTTAAAATTAACTGGCAACATGGCATACCGATCCATAAGGCACAAAAAAGTTTAATTTAAAGCTGATGTTCTAGTGTGATTTTGAAGGACTTTTTCATCTTGGGCCAGACCAAATACACATAATCTGAAGAGTACTAGTCTTCTTCTTTAAGGAAAACCTGGAATTAGCCTGGCCCGAGCTGATTTTATACTTTAAAATGAACTGGCAACATGGTATAACAAGCCATAATGCACAACTTTTTTTATGTAAAGCTGATGTTCTAGTGTGATTTTGAAAGACTTTTTCATCTTGGGCCAGACCAAATACACATGATCTGAAGAGAACTAGTCTTCTTCTTTAAGGAAAACCTGGAATTAGCCTGGCCCGAGCTGATTTTATACTTTAAAATTAACTGGCAACATGGCATACCGATCCATAAGGCACAAAAAAGTTTAATTTAAAGCTGATGTTCTAGTGTGATTTTGAAGGACCTTTTAATCTTGGGCCAGAACAAATACACATGATCTGAAGAGAACTAGTCTTCTTCTTTAAGGAAAACCTGGAATTAGCCTGGCCCGAGCTGATTTTATACTTTAAAATGAACTGGCAACATGGAATAACGATCCATAATGCACAAAAAAATTGAATATAAAGCTGATGTTCTAGTGTGATTTTGAAGGACTTTTTAATCTTGGGCCAGAACAAATACACATGATCTGAAGAGTACTAGTCTTCTACTTTAAGGAAAACCTGGAATTAGCCTGGCCCGAGCTGATTTTATACTTTAAAATTAAGTGGCAACATGGCCTACCGATCAATAATGCACAAAAAAATTGAATATAAAGCTGATGTTGTAGTGTGATTTTGAAGGACTTTTTAATCTTAGGCCAGAACAAATACACATGATCTGAAGAGAACTAGTCTTCTTCTTTAAGGAAAACCTGGAATTAGCCTGGCCCAAGCTGATTTTATACTTTAAAATTAACTGGCAACATGGTATAATGAGCCATAATAAACAATGTTTTATGTAAAGTTGATGTTCCAGTGTGATTTTGAAGGACTTTTTCATCTTGGGCCAGACCAAATACACATGATCTAAAGAGTACTAGTCTTCTACTTTAAGGAAAACCTGGAATTAGCCTGGCCCAAGCTGATTTTATACTTTAAAATGAACTGGCAACATGGAATACGGATCCATAATGCACAATTGTTTTTATGTAAAGCTGATGTTCTAGTGTGATTTTGAAGGACTTTTTCATCTTGGGCCAGAACAAATACACATGATCTGAAGAGTACTAGTCTTCTACTTTAAGGAAAACCTGGAATTAGCCTGGCCCAAGCTGATTTTATACTTTAAAATTAACTGGCAACATGGTATAATGAGCCATAATAAACAATGTTTTATGTAAAGTTGATGTTCCAGTGTGATTTTGAAGGACTTTTTCATCTTGGGCCAGACCAAATACACATGATCTAAAGAGTACTAGTCTTCTACTTTAAGGAAAACCTGGAATTAGCCTGGCCCGAGCTGATTTTATACTTTAAAATGAATTGGCAACATGACATGAAAGCCATTTTGCACAGAAATAATGAATATAAAGCATTGATTTTGAGAATACCAGAACACTTCATCTCATGTGTATTTGGTCTGAAAAAAAAAAGTCCAAAATCATACTGGAATATCAGCTTTAAATAATATTTTTTTTGTGCTGCCATGTTGCCAATTAATTGTGCAGTCTAAAATCAGCTCGGGCCAGGCTAATTCCAGGTTTTCCTTAAAGTAGAAGACTAGTACTCTTCAGATCATGTGTATTTGTTCTGGCCCAAGATGAAAAAGTCCTTCAAAATCACACTGGAACATCAGCTTTACATAAAAAAATTGTGCTTTATGGATCGGTATTCCATGTTGCCAGTTAATTTTAAAGTATAAAATCAGCTCGGGCCAGGCTAATTCCAGGTTTTCCTTAAAGAAGAAGACTAGTTCTCTTCAGATCATGTGTATTTGTTCTGGCCCAAGATTAAAAAGTCCTTCAAAATCACACTAGAACATCAGCTTTATATTCAATTTTTTTGTGCATTATGGATCGGTATTCCATGTTGCCAGTTCATTTTAAAGTATAAAATCAGCTCGGGCCAGGCTAATTCCAGGTTTTCCTTAAAGTAGCAGACTAATTCTCTTCAGATCATGTGTATTTGTTCTGGCCCAAGATTAAAAAGTCTTTCAAAATCACACTAGAACATCAGCTTTACATAAAAAAAATTGTGCATTATGGCTTGTTATACCATGTTGCCAGTTCATTTTAAAGTATAAAATCAGCTTGGACCAGGCTAATTCCAGGTTTTCCTTAAAGTAGAAGACTAGTTCTCTTCAGATCATGTGTATTTGTTCTGGCCCAAGATTAAAAAGTCCTTCAAAATCACACTAGAACATCAGCTTTATATTCAATTTTTTTGTGCATTATGGATCGGTAGGCCACGTTGCCAGTTAATTTTAAAGTATAAAATCAGCTCGGGCCAGGCTAATTCCAGGTTTTCCTTAAAGAAGAAGACTAGTACTCTTCAGATCATGTGTATTTGGTCTGGCCCAAGATTAAAAAGTCCTTCAAAATCACACTAGAACATCAGCTTTATATTAAATTTTTTTGTGCATTATGGATCGGTAGGCCATGTTGCCAGTTAATTTTAAAGTATAAAATCAGCTCGGGCCAGGCTAATTCCAGGTTTTCCTTAAAGAAGAAGACTAGTTCTCTTCAGATCATGTGTATTTGTTCTGGCCCAAGATTAAAAAGTCCTTCAAAATGACACTAGAACATCAGCTTTATATTAAATTTTTCTGTGCATTATGGATCGTTATTCCATGTTGCCAGTTCATTTTAAAGTATAAAATCAGCTCGGGCCAGGCTAATTCCAGGTTTTCCTTAAAGTAGCAGACTAGTTCTCTTCAGATCATGTGTATTTGTTCTGGCCCAAGATTAAAAAGTCCTTCAAAATCACACTAGAACATCCGCTTTACATAAAAAAAATTGTGCATTATGGCTCGTTATACCATGTTGCCAGTTCATTTTAAAGTATAAAATCAGCTCGGGCCAGGCTAATTCCAGGTTTTCCTTAAAGTAGAAGACTAGTACTCTTCAGATCATGTGTATTTGTTCTGGCCCAAGATTAAAAAGTCCTTCAAAATCACACTAGAACATCAGCTTTATATTAAATTTTTTTGTGCATTATGGATCGTTATTCCATGTTGCCAGTTCATTTTAAAGTATAAAATCAGCTCGGGCCAAGCTAATTCCACACTCTAAAAAATGCTGGGTAGAAATTGACCCAAATTGGGTTGTTTTCACAACCCAGCGCTGGGTCAATATTGGACAAACACAGCACTTGGTAGAATTGACCCAGCATATTGGGTTATTCATTTGACCATGCATTTTGGGTTAAGCATTCAACCCAAACGCTATGTAATTTTAACTACTTTGCTGGGTTGACTTAACCAAAGTTTGGGTTGATTTTAAAGTACGAATAAATGTAAAATTTAGACCTTTTAATGCAAGTTTTTTTTACACCATAAACATTGAAAAAAATTAAATAATACTTAAGTACCAACAATAAAATGCTTTATTGAATAAGTACATCTCATGATAATTTCTCAAAGTAATTTCTTAACAACAGTCATCAACAACAACCATTTCATTTCCATTTCATAAACATTCCTCAACAACATTTCTTTTCCCTGTTGATGACCACAAAGGATTGCGAGCAGTGCCGATCATCTCCTACAAAAAGATAATCCTTTATTAGTCCTACAGTGCTGAAACAGCAGAGAACAAAAAAATCTCAACACATGAAACCTGCATTGCACATTAAAATACTATACAGTGGTATGTATGTTGGCATGTACCTAGAGCCAAAACAAATGGGTATGGTCTTGTGACTTGTGCCTCGGACAGGAACTCCCCATAATGGTCCCAACCTGTTGTAAAGATGAGAATTTAAACAGAATTAGTACTTTTATTGCTTTGAATTAGTACTAACATTCTTAAATAAAGCATGCTGAGCATAAGCTGCTATCAATCCAATGTTTGTATTACAATACATTTTACATCAGAAGAGAACGCTTTCATCTAAAACCTTATAGACAAGTCAGTTCACTATGTGACCATCTTTGCAACACGACTGGACGCTAATGTAATACAAGACTTGTGTAGAGCAATACTTTCACATAGGGCCATTTTGGTTCCTTTAATAAAGTAAATGATTTATTTTTAAATAGTTTTAAAATTACTCAGATTATATTGTTAAAATGTGTGAATTAGTCTAAAAAAATGCAACTGACAAAAAGGCAAAATGAAAATAAATATGTAAGGTGGCCAATACTTTTTCACAGCAATGTATATTAACTTACTGGTTGCAGATCAATAAATTATTATTTTTTTGTCTCTTTGTAGCTCGGACGGAAGCTCTTCTATCCTCTTCACCTTGCGCATCTGAAAAGAAAAACATTATATTAGGAATAATACAAGGTTAATATACTTTTTAACCCATGACTTTTTCATGGCTTCTCAGCAACTTTTCTTGACCATACAATCTTTAAAACATTAGTGCAGATGTGGACAATAAACTAAAAATCTATCAAAAAACTTATCTTCAGTTTAAATCTTTTGATGGAATCAGTTTTTAAATAACCTAATTTGGCAGATATCTGGCTGTCGAGAAACAAGTTAGTATTAACAGGAATATATGTACATGATGAAAAAATTGCTAAATTTGGCAAAGCTATTTTCACATGCACACACTATCTCCCCCTACAGCCGTGTATCCCTGGTGTGTTTCTGTAAAGACAAAATATGACCAGCCGGCTTATGGGAATAGAGAGATTTTAGCCACTCTAGCACTGACTGTACCCCTACAGTTAGCACTTTTTTTCTACCCCAAATACCCCATTAGTAGACTGTTGTCTAATTACCTCATTCAGTTTTCTGAGGTGTCACCTCAGTTTCAGTCTGGGACCAATCACAGGAACTAGCGCCACAATGGAAGCATCGTCCAGTAAAAGAAAACTCCTTTTTCATTTCTTCATCTGAGAAGAAGTGTGCATGCAATAAAAAAAAGACAACAAATAAATGCTTTTGCAGAACTGAAGTTGAGATCACCAATTTCATTCTAAATGACAATGTACTCTGGTTAAAATAATGCCCCTGAGTTTGTACCAGAGCAGAAATTAACTCAAACATAATGAACAACATTAAGATTGAAGCAAAAATGAATAAGTTTGCTGTCATATAGTTTAAATATTTTAAACTTTTATTTAAATACATATTTTAATATTTCATATTCAATCACTGGGTAAATGACAAAAATAAAATTGGTGAAACTCCCCTTAAAATTTCACTGTGACATTTATACTGTACCTTTGGTACTCTTTGTTCTAAAAAAAGAAAAATAAGCTCAGACTTTGGATCAGACCTTAACCAATACTTTGCCGCAGACTCATTCATTCATGAAATGACCATCATAAATACTTTCAAGTTATTTATATGAAGGTTAACTTACACTCAGACCTAGGAATCAGAGAGTCCAGTTTCCACTCATGTAATTTCTCCTTCACAAATGAATCCATGGAACAGGAAAATCTAACAGAACTGAAGAAAAATAAATTGTATTAACAAAACCACATCAACTAACATTTTATTTTTTAAAGCGGAACCCAACAAGATGTATTTTCTTCCAGCTAGACTTAAAATATAATTCAAGAAAAATTAGAAAGCAACTAAGTACTAAAATCTATGTTCCTTCCTTTTAAGGTACTTTTCAGCATTTGCATATAGCTTTAAGGAGAAAGCCAGTGTAATATGGACTTTCTTTTACATTTTTACATCATTTACAATATCAAAGTAGCTCCACACTTCATTGCTAGATTCCAAGGGCTCTAACGTTTAAAACAAGGCACTGAGAAAGATAGTGCACAGGTAGTTTATTAAAAACACTGCTTATACACACAGCATGAAAAAGTAGGATAGTGGAACAAATTGCTAAATTAATTAAATGCAAATGCATCATATATTATATATTAAATATTAGTTCAAATACTGTACATTTTAATGCAAGTCACTCAAGCAGAGTTTATCAACTTCAAAAACACAGTTTCAACTCATCTGCACGATGAAATGGCGCCTACTGATGCTAGTTAGCTAGATATCCAGCTAATTAGCAGTAAGGACGATAAAATAGCTTCCTATGTTCAGTGTAAAAAGTAAAAACTAGCGTTAGTCAGCAAAATCTAGTTAGTTATCTAGCTGGCTAGCTAAATCTCTAGCGCAGCTAACATGCTAATTTGATATTAAGAGGCTTACCTTAGCTAAAATAACATAATTCCACAAAAGCATTTTTTTCCCTTTATCGCAACTCGAAACTAGTCCAGCCGAAGGTGCTTTGTCCAAAGGTTTACCCAGTTATCAAACACTGCATAGCTAGCAATTTAGCTAACAAGCTAATTTTTAGCTAATTTTACCTAATGCTCACAGTACGTCTTTCAGCCTCAATTTGTGAGGGAGAATGAATCTAAACACTTGGTGTCTAGCATTAAATCGACATATTTATATAAAAACTCAAGATTAAGCACTTTACTTACATATTTATTTCAGCCATTTACTTCCCACAGGAGCCTCTTCCAGCGGGAGGGAAATGGTGCGGTCGGCGTCCAGGGCGGGGCGGGGCGGGGCGGGGCGTGACTTGACGTGACGTGCATGTTCTCTCTCAGGTCCGCACTGCAAACCCAGCAGCGCTGGGTTGTTTAAAATTACCCAACAAACGAAAAAATAACCCATATTTTTGACCCAACCTCAGTAACGTAGCAGTTGGGTAGTTTAAATAACCCAGCATTTTTTAGGGTGCAGGTTTTCCTTAAAGAAGAAGACTCGTACTCTTCAGATCATGTGTATTTGGTCTGGCCCAAGATGAAAAAGTCTTTCAAAATCACACTAGAACATCAGCTTTACATAAAAAAAATTGTGCATTATGGATCGTTATTCCATGTTGCCAGTTCATTTTAAAGTATAAAATCAGCTCGGGCCAAGCTAATTCCAGGTTTTCCTTAAAGAAGAAGACTAGTACTCTTCAGATCATGTGTATTTGGTCTGGCCCAAGATTAAAAAGTCCTTCAAAATCACACTAGAACATCAGCTTTATATTCAATTTTTTTGTGCATTATGGATCGGTAGGCCACGTTGCCAGTTAATTTTAAAGTATAAAATCAGCTCGGGCCAGGCTAATTCCAGGTTTTCCTTAAAGAAGAAGACTAGTACTCTTCAGATCATGTGTATTTGTTCTGGCCCAACATGAAAAAGTTCTTCAAAATCACACTTGAACATCTGCCTCATATTTTTTGAGCGCAATGGCTTTTAAAATATAATTTTATTAAATATATATTTAATTATTTATTGTAATATATAATTATAAATTCAGTAATTAAAATAAATATTTTACAATATACAAAATTACATTTAATACGATATTGTATATTTACATTGTTAATAAACAGATGTACTGCTTTTCTTCATTCTATCTCCTTCAGTGTTGATCTGTGAGGTGTTTAATATAAACAGCGGGTGTTTGTGAACGCTCCCTTTAGTTCACGGTGGTTCAGTAAAGCGGCAGCTGCGAATATCAAACCAACTTCAGCAGGGGAATACGAGGCTGCGAATATCGAGCCAAACGAATCTGGAGCTGCGAATATCAAACCAACTTCAGCCTCGTATTACAATATGCGTGCAAGGCAGATGAAAGAGAAACAGGAGATACAGTGTGTGACAACATTTACCTGTGAGTAGCTCATACCAGAACAGGCAAATCTCTCTCTCTCTTTCTCTCCCTCTTTCTCTCTCATGTTTCTTAGATTGATCTCTCTGATGAGATGTGTGAAAACTAATAAAAACTAGCAAGCCCACCCTAAAACTTACTGAACAGAAAAAAAATAAAATAAAATTAAACTATAATAAAATGAAAAATGTAATCAAGTAGCTCTGGGCGCACGCCTCCGTGTTTGACTTGCAGCACTGTGTGTAGCTGTTCTTAAAAATCATTTAAATTAAATAATAGTATGTTACAGTGTTAGTTAACATAATTCTGATTATATTTCGCTCATTCAATCAGCCCGAAAACAGACAGTTTATGGTGCGGATCGGGGGCTCCGGCTCATAATGACAGTTCATGGTTTGGGCTCGGGCAGAACGTGCACGGGCTCCGGCTGGGTCGGGGCGGATTTTTTGGGCCCGATCTAAGCTCTATTCTCTTTTGGTGAAGCTGTTATATTAATACCATTTTAACGGTCATTAGATTGTTGTTTTTGTCCATTATTTTGTTTTGTTTATATATATGTATTTCCTTTGGGTGTGGCTTGGTTTGTTTAATTTCATCCCCAGACGCGTTTTTTCCGTTTTTTCCGTTTTTTTCAGTATTACAAGTTTTAGTAATTTTCTTTGGTTCTGTGGAGAATGTCGTTTTGGTTTTTTTGAAATTCGTTAGATTATATTTTTATCAATATTTTGGGTTCATTTTGGGTCAATTTTTCGTTTGTTATTTTTCTAATAATAATAGTAAATGCATAATAGATTTCCTTTTTTTGACGGGCGAATAATAAAAAGTAACGCATAGTTACTTTTACTGGTAACTAATTACTTTTATAGTGGAGTAACTCCGTTAGTAACTCAGTTACTTTTATAGAGAAGTAAGGAGTAACTATAACTAATTACTTTTTCAAAGTAACGTGCCCAACACTGGCCATACACGCAAACTATACACAGGCCGGAAATTACAGCCCAACACAATATGTTTCCATGCTATTGAGAAAATCCCTGGTACTGTAGGTCCGGTGCACGGGACGCCTGTGGTGTCCTAAATTACACCAACACGTATTGTAAACGGTACTCTGCAGTGAATGTGCAGGTAATATTTAATAATCCGGCGCTTCTAACCAAAATTGTTGCCGTTCATCTGGGCGAAGCTCTTTGGGAAACACTTGCACACCTGGCTCGTCCTTTACTCACGTCATTCGTTAGTTTGTTCGTTATTCGCTAAGATTGATCGTTTTCGGGAGACCCACCCCAGATCTTAAAAACACTAAAACAGTAAAACAAATAGAACATGAACATTATGTTAAATTAAAAAGCAGTTACTGCAAATAGAAGTAAATCACTCTTTAATCCCTCCATCCAACCGTTTTTAGAAATTATATGGTGATGAAATGGAAAATGCTGATTCAAAAAGCAGAAGGTTGAGGACATTATGTTGATTCAACGCTAAAATGTCAACGTTAGCACAACCATTGAACATTAAATGTTGATTCAACATTTACATTTCAACGTTAGCATATCCATTGAACATTAAATGTTGATTCAACGTTGCTTCAACGTTGAAACAACAACAAACATTACTTTAGTCATATTCGAAACACATTTCAACGTTGAAGGTCGGTTGTGTGCCAGCTGGGGTCTATAAATTTATCTAAAAACAGATTTTGTTTAGTAAAAGGAAGGTCTGCGTTTTCAAAATGTTACATTGTTTTACAGAGAGGTAGTTTTATTTCTGTGTTATGTGTTGATTATTGAGCTGTATTTATTGAGTTTCTTTTCCATTTTTAGTCTTTGCAGGAGAATCGCAAGAATCTTCTCCCCCAGCTCTGTTGTACATGCAGCCACTGTAATACATGCTTTAAATCATGCACACTGCAACTTTCGCGTAGGAGATCTTTTTCTCAAGTTAATATGTTACTTTTTTTTCTTACATTTTTTTAGCATGCTTTACATGATTTTATTTTAAATATGTATTTATAATGATTACTTTAAAAGTATTGTATTTTCACAAGCCTGATTTTATTGTGGGCACTGTGTGAAACGGAATTAAATGTTTTCGTTGGTTAATGTTGTGTTTGTGCAGGAAAATCGTTGTTTTTTTATGGTTATTAAGATATTAACATTTTATTTTCTTACCTTTTATGTAACACAGCCCCTCATCTGTTGTCAAATCGCACCAAAGTGGTCTCGTTCGTTAGTGCTGCTTTTGTGCAACAAAAATGAGCGTTTTTGCTTATATCATTATTAAGAAATTAAACAATTTATTTTTTTTACCTGTTATGTAACACAGCCCCTCATCTGTGGCCAAATCGCACCAAGGTAGTCTCGTTCCTTAGTGCTGCTTTTGTGCTGGTTTGTGGCGTTAAAATAAACGGTTGTGCTATTTTAGCTATTGAGTTATTAGGAGAAAATGATTTAATGGGTGACATCACTCAGCCCTTCAGCGTGGCCAAACCGCACCCAAGTGGTCTCATTCGTCAGTGCTGCGCTGATTTTCATAATTATGAGAATAAATTGTTAAACCTAGTGTTATAGGTATAGAACTAAATCAATATTTTCTTCGTCTACTACTGGGAGATGTGCAAGCACCACCATTCCAGCACCAAACTGAGTAAAAACTGAGGTATTCCGTGACTGATTAACTGTGCACCTGCTGACTGTGTGGTGTTTAAGGTTTTGCCATTTTAGTTACACGCACATGGGAATCCATACTGCCAATATATTCATGTTTATCTGCTCCAGAATGGCCTTTTCTTTTGGCAGTATTTTTCTATAACTAGACAAGCTGTGTGTGCAATTGTACATATCTTTCAGCAATGGGTTCTCCCACTTAGCTAAATGTATTCATTACAAGGGGTGTCAAGACATTATGCTAGTCACTAGCACGTGTTTTCTACAATACATTTAACACATGCCAACATTTGTCTGACAGTAGATAGACAAATTTCTAATGTCTAATTTAAGCCCTGAGAAGATTTTGAGATAAACATTTTGGGTATAGAATCAGCTCGGGCCAGGCTAGTTACAGTTCCTGTTATGTTACGGGTCAAATTGACTCATTTTAAAGTTCGAAGATCTAGGAAAAATAGTTAAAAGTATTTTTCCGTATTTTTCATAATGTTTTTATATTGGTCTTTGAAAAGTAACAAAGTAGTGAACATTTTTAAAAATGTATGAACATGCATTTTTTATTTAAAAAATGTGAATAATCCTAATTGAACCATTACCTGTTAGAGGTAATGGACACCGTTGCACTGAATATTGATAGAATAATTAGCAATGGAGTTAGTAATGAAACATTTACAGTGCTTGTTAGGATTTTTTTTTTGTTTCAGACATCTTTTGGATGGCCAAACATGCACCAGGTCAATATGACCCGGAAACAGCATTGGTGTTCCTG
Source organism: Astyanax mexicanus (assembly GCF_023375975.1). Classification (NCBI taxonomy): domain Eukaryota; kingdom Metazoa; phylum Chordata; class Actinopteri; order Characiformes; family Acestrorhamphidae; genus Astyanax; species Astyanax mexicanus. The sequence goes on along the minus strand of NC_064423.1, from coordinate 11,371,937 downwards.
ACAAATTAACATAATAGGAGGGTTAAAGTAGGAGACTAGAGCTCTTCATCTGATGTTTATTTGTTCTGGCCCAAGAAGTGAATAAATTACACTTGAAAAGCAACATCATGTTGTAACTAAACTGGACAAAATAAGCGATGGAACATTATGCACATACATTTAATAGCGTTTAAAAGATGCACTGCTTTCCTTACATGTATCTCCTTCAGTATTAGTCTATGAGGTGTTTAATATAATCTGCGGAGCAGGCGTGTTTGCGTGAACACTCCCTTTAGTTTATGGTCGTTCAGTGAAGCGGTGGCTGGAGGCAAACGAATCTAGAGCTGCAAATATCGAACTAACATTTGCCTCCAGTCTCTCCATCTCCGATTCGGACGCCGAGATTAAATCTGAATCGGAGGACCAATTAGTCTCTTTTATCGACTGTTACCAGAGCGGACTTCAGACCCGCTTCTAAAATAGCCAGCCGTTTTACCTCCAAATCTTTTATAACAAGCGACCTGGGATTACACTTTCTATTTATTTGTATTCGAATTTATAATTTTATCTTTTATTTTGTGTGTAAATTGTATTAAAAATTAATCTAAATGAGGACCAATTAAAGTTGTCTTATTTTAAAGTTCTCCTTTTGAGTTGCGCTATACTCAGGTCCCTGTACAGATTAATCAGCGCGTTTGTTTCATGGCTCATTACTAATTCGCCAAAGTTATGCGACTCTGCTCGGTACCCTGCTGCGGATCCCTGCTGTACACCGAGCTGCACAGTCTCAATAATTTTTAGGGGAGCAGTGAAGTACGTTTCCCTTTTCACGACTTTTTCCCACACATCCCTAAACATAGCCTCTGTTGGAAAGCTATGATTAAAATCTTGTAGTTTCATGGCCCAGCTCATTTGTGGAGTGAGTGAAATGCTTTTGTTCACAATTCCTCGAGCACAGTTCACAGCTATGTCCTCCAAATAGTTAAAATCCTTTGTGTCAACCACCTTATGCACCAGGCCCATTTTCTTTGCCGCATCTGCGTTGATTCGGTAACCTTCCAGCATCACCTCCAAGGCATTGTATGGTCCAACCAATTTTGTCAGTCTTTGTGTACCTCCAGCACTAGGCATAAGACCCAGCCTGACCTCACGGCTGATCAGACTGGTCTCAATGCACCTCGTGGCCAATCTATACTGGCAGGCTGTGGCAAACTCCAATCCAGCGTTAAAACACAATCCATTGATAGCAGCAACAATAGGTTTGGGGGAGAACTCAATTCTTTTCATCATGCCCTGCCACTGCCGAGAAAGAAGAATTGCTTCCACTTCAGTTTTGCAGGCCTTGATATTTTTTAAGTCGATTCCTGTAATGTAAGAGTTCGGCTTGGAGGACATTACTACAGCACTTCCGACTGAGTCCTTGGTCCAGATCTCATCCATAACCTCCATCATCTCCTTCTGCATGTGGCCTGACCACCTGTTCACCTTTGATTTCGGTTCATTGACGTAAACAACAGCCACATCCCCCTTAGCCTTCCAGTCCACATGCGTTCGACCCATTAAGCGGGACGCCGCACTGAATGGTCTTCCAAATAAATCTGAACATATGGTGCTGGAGAGGGAAGCGATGCCCAATCCTTTTTTAAAATGATTTAAAAATCCTGTGCTTCTGGCCGGGACCGCAAGTCTGGTCACGACCGTGAGTGCTACCTGTGCAGCCATCTTGAAAGCTTAAAAAATCCAACCAACGGAATACAACCCAAACAAGCAGCGCTCTTTTAGAGACTTCTGCTCCTCTGAATGTTCTTATATACTGTGAGCGGAATGACGTCATAACAGGCAAGTTCTTAGAGTGAATGTGATGACGTCATAATAGGAACGAGTCCCCTGTATAGAGTTAATGGGAGAGAACATTCTAGAACTTTGCATCGGTTGAGAACATTACATTACATTACTTTTTATTTGAATGTATTTGAAAAATGTATTTTACCTTATACATACTGGCTACATAATACATTAAAATGCATTGAATAATGCATTTATAAGGCAATGCCTTATTATTCAGCAATAACATTTGCCAGTACTTAACATGACATAAGACATGCAGGCTGCACTAACATAACATGCACATGTGTAGAATACATACCTGTCAAGTCTCCCGTTTTGGCCGGGAAACTACCGTATTTTACTCCTCTTTCCCGACGTCCTCCCGTATTAGTATTTTCCCGTAAATTTCCAGTATTATACTAAATAAAAAAAATATATAGGCCACAGGCGACAATGCACTGACCGCTGTGTGTCTCTTAACCAATCGTAGTGCCGGTTCAAGGAGAAAGTCCCGCCTTTCAGGAGAAACAGCCAATCAGCTAGCTGGTTTTGCGGAGCGCAGTTTAGTGTGCGGGAAGCCCCGCCCCTCCCCTCGCTGTGAGTTCAGGCAGCTAGTCGGAGCAGCTGTCGTTAAAACTAATCTGGATATACGGAGATTTTTCTAAAAGAAAGGTAATTAACCATGTAAACTGTGATGAGATTGTTTCTGATAGCTGGTTAAAAAGACTCTTCTCTGAATCAAAACATAAATTAAACCCACTGTGTGTTTAATAAAATCCAGCTTGTGACTCAGTTAGCTTAACTTTAGAATTAGCTAGATAGATATTCAGGGTTTGAGAAAAATCTACATATATATATATATATATATATATATAATGCCCTGCCCTGATGTGCCTGATCAGCCAATAACTATCATTTCCAAACTCTATTAGTTCAGGGCTAGTTTTAGGGTTTGTTAGAATTTGTTTAAATCTCAAGTATTGTGGTAATGTATTATAATGTAATGTAATGTATTATTTAGAAGGGGTAGAAGAGATGGTTGAGCTGGAGAGAGAGAAAATGTGGAGAGGGCTGAAATTAACTGAACTGATCAGGAGTGGACTGAACGATAGAAAGAAGTATTAATGAAAGATTATTAATTGTGTAGGCCCCTTAGGACTATTATTTACTTATGGAATATATCTGATCCATGTCCTTTTTGTAAATTTGTGCACCCTTCAATTTCAATTTTAAATCTATTAAATAAATAAAAAATATATAATATATAATATATATATATATATATATATTTTTTTTTTTCCTCGTTTGGGCTGTTGGGGCGGCGGAAAAAATCCCTTATTTTTAAGTCCAAAACTTGACAGGTATGGTAGAATATCATATTTAAATGCATATTAAATGCATTTAAATTAGCGTTTTCAAGTTATTTAAAAAATAATCTAATTGATTTACCTGATTTTATTTTAATTAATCTTAATCTAACTTCTAACGTCTAATTGTACTGCCTTATCATTACATGAAATCTTTCACTTTTAACATGCCTTAATAAAAAAAGGTCCTACACTCCTTATAAAACTGAAAGTCATTTACAAGAAGCTGTCCTATAATTACATATAATCTTTTACTTTTTAACATATTTTTAATTTTTAAAAAAGTGTCATATACTCCTTATAAAAAGGAATTAGTCATTTTACAAGAAATTTTACTATAATTACATGAAATCTTGTACTTTTAACACATTTAATTCTTAGAATAGTGTCATACTCTCTTTAAAAATGGAATAATTATCTTTAACAATGATAAAAAGTTCAAGTACAGAATATTACTACTGTTATTAAACTAAATTAAGACAGTTTATATAGAAAATCCACAAAAAATATATTATATATAAAAATATATAAGTTTTAAATGGTGATCAGGCATATTGCAAGGAATTTGTCTTATTATTTAAATCCAAGAATAAACAGTCAAAATAAACGCAATTTCCATCTCTAAATTTGTTACATTAAAATTTTATACATGTAGTAATATAGTAATGGTAATTACCTGTAGTAATATTTGGAAAATATTTCACAATACACAGTTAAAGTTATACCGCCACATTGATTCCATTTTAGTTTTTTATTAAAATTCAAAGTACAAAATACCATTTCTTTCTTGAGGTTATTATAAAAACTTAACAATGGCTTCCATATCATTTCATGATTACTTTTCACATGCAGAAGAAAGTGGTGCCTGCTTCTGTTTTGTTGTAATTTATAAAACCAACAAGCCACTCTATTAAACACTTTGGACATTTTTTTTTGTAACATATAAATGGAAATATGAAACCATCCAAGATACAAGTAATACAAATAAAACAAATAGGAAATATATACATAAAATAAATACATACATACATATAAATTAAATTAAATCAATAAAATGTAAATATTACAAATATATTATAATACATTATCATAAATAATAAAAAATATGATACCCCCATACTAATGGAAATACAAAACAAACATGTAAATGTGTAATTTGAAAATCCAATCATTGGGTACTAGCTTCTAAATAATGTACAAATTATTCAAGGTCAATATTATAACTTTGGGATTGATTGGCTGTGTTTTCTTGGACTTCCTTTTCTCCACTTGCCTCCCCTTGTCGGGCTTGTTCTTGAAAAAGCACCTGTTAAATAACAATTACATTTGAGTGTAGTGCTTCAACAAAATTATTAATAGTGATATTAATCATTTTGATCACTACAAATACTGTGGATGATCCAGAAATGAACTGACTTTACACTATGGCTTAAAAACAATATGAAAGGGCAACACTGATCATAAATTTATCATATGTCATCCTTTTAACAGTAACCTTATGAGCACATTGTATTATAGGCCCGATTAGATGAATGGTTGAACATATGTATGCATGTATGGATGGATGCATGAATAGATATGCGGGTATGCATTGGCGGATTTGGGGGTGTGCAGCTGGACAGATGGGGAGGCAAGCACTATACTTACAACTGTTTTACCTCCAGAGTTGCTGCCATTTCTGCTGGATATCTGATGTTGAGGCAGTAGTATGTTGCAAACAACAGTACCAGTCTGATCAACTGCAACCATGAAGTGTTCAGATTTCAGGGCAGATCTTCCTTTGCTACACAGCAGAAAAAACTGTGACAGACTATTAGGTTTAACATAATGACTAACAAAAGACCACAATAAAAAATAAATACATAAATAATCACATTAGCACAGCGAAGACAATGTTCTAGGTTTGATTTAAATATTAATACATCATATGACTTTCTCTGGGTTTGGCTGTAGTGCTTTGTATATCAGATCTGGGGGGTCGGTCAGGATTCTCACTGATATTGTTTTCAGTTGGATACAAGAAGACAAAATTGGAATTAACAAAATATTGCAAATAAGATTATCTTAAATATAAGGCGCGCTCCCGAGAAAAGGACTGTCCCATTCGGAAGGTGGCATGTGCTGCCTACCTGGGCAGCTGCCTTATTTTACCCCGATTCTGAAGGCAGCGTGAGATGTATCCTTCACGGCGAAGGCAATCCCATGATGCATTTCACCAGCTCAGAGTTCCAGCGCTCAGATTTAAAAACATGGCGGACGGAGCCGGCACTGCGAGGGAGTTTCTGTACAAATGTAAGTAATTCCCTCCTGTATTTCCACTCACCGCTGCGTGGGTTTATCAAACTAGCATATTTTAGACTGTTTTAAGTTGTTTTCCATCGTTATTTTCGCCTGTACTTCATTTAATGTAAGACCTGACCGGCGGAAGCTACCGTTAGCTTATCGCGCTAATTTACCGGGTAAGCTAACACGCATCTAGCCTACTTACAGAGTACCAAACGCGGCTGCAGCGCTGAGGAAACCCCCGCTAGGAAACAAAGACACCCTGGCCGTCCAGTGTAAAAAGTTTTAACTGATTTAAGTCACTGTTACGTATAACTAAGTGATTTACTGTGTAAATAGTGTAACACTGTAGAATAACCTGTAATTCAGTGATTTAATGTGTAAATAGTTTAATTGTTAGAGGGAATAACTAGAGTTACCTGTAACTGAGTGATTTACTGTGTAAATAGTGTAATTATGAGCGTGTTCTCCATAAACCGCTGTTACTAATTCAGATTTATTTTTTCCACAGGGATGAACGTGGGCCGGGGAAGGTGAACTCAGACCGGCTGGAGGCAGCGTTAGCTCCCTTTATGAATATATATATTTTTTCTTTGAATGTAATAAAGTTTTCTCTCTTAACATTATTATTTTTGCTTGCTGTGTGTTTATTGTCACTATGCTTATTGTAGTATCACATCTCAACTAGTGGGTATGGGTAAATAAAAAAAAATAAAGTTTATGAATCATGTGTTTTATGCAACTAAAAGATAAAGATATAATAAAAATTAGCTGACTGTGTATGAATGTACTATTGTGTGAAACGTAGCTTAGTTTGATAATTTAGCTCTGGCTCATACAAAATATTTATTATATTATGGTTTCATTACTCATGCATTTCTACAAAGCATCTAATCAAAAATAAAATAAATGCATACATAAAACTGACCATACTCTGAGAATGAAGTGAGGAAAAGTGTATAATTAAAGTAAATCATGAATATTTAAATATCTGTAATATTTGGATGAGTAAAAGAGAAATAGATGCCGCTGCATTGAGATTTATCCCGAGGTAAGTGATCATTAACTTTAGTTATTTATAAACAAGCTCACGGGCACAGCGCGCTAGACGTGATGACGTATGCTGACTCCAGAGCGTGTCCCGAACGCGCTGCCTTATAAGATCCCTTATGGGTGAAAATGCTGCCGAACGAGGGAGCTGCCTTTGAAGGCAATGACTACCTAGGCAGCTCCCTTCAGATTGGACCGCAGCTATAGTTAAGTGTCTAATTCTGCCCACACATACACACATTTATATAGCTCAACAAACGTGTGAAGTTTCTTTTGAATTTAATTAAGTTTTGTCTTAACATTTGCTGTCTTTTTGTCACTATGCTTATTGTAGTATCATATCTGAACTGAGATATGATCTCAACATAGAAAAATTCATGCAAATTGTTGCCTTTGTTGTTGCCTTTGTTTTTACTTTGTATTTCTTAAAACATAAGCCAATGTACTTAACACTAAAATAAAGCAATTCCCTTACTTTAAACAACAAATGTATTTATTGAGATAATGGGTTGGGGGTGTTGGGTGTGGAGATAACTGGCAATGTGTTTTTAACATCACAGTGGAAGAATTGTTTTAATTCAGTCACAAGAGGCCCGTACCTGAGTGGGTTCAAAGTTTTAATTCTTCAGTCAATGAAGCTACAACTGAGGCATCAACTGTGACAGTATTTTCTTTTAAAACTATCAATTACTGTTTTTATGTTTTAATAAGCAAATTCTCCAATGTCATGTACCTTATTAATTATTTCCTGCATAGCTGAATTCAATTGCATGCGAAGAAACAGAGTACATGGTCTTTCCATGTTGAAATTCAGGTTTCTCCTCATATACAAAATCAGATTCAAGAACAGTGTCTGAACCAAAACCCTGTTCTATTAAAGGTACTGAACCTGTAAGCTGTACTAAAAGGTACAGCTTACCTTTTCTGGTCGAAAAGTTTCAAAGAAGAAAATTTATAATTCTGACTTCTATGAGCAGTAAAGGTCGACAGCACACTAGATTGGAATAAGCAACCTGCAAAAGGACATTTAACAAGTTTCCTGTCTCAAATGAGTCTTTAGATGACTGAAGTATTTATTAAATGTCCCTTGGCTCTGAGAAAGTGCACAAATCACAGGACAATTTAGTTACAATTGCAAGAGCTTCTTTTACATGCTCTTTTAGATTTAATTTTGAACTCTGCTTGGGTGTGAACAGTCTTTATAAATACAACAAAGCTTGAACACCTTCGATAATCCCCTGTAGTGCTGTAGTATTCTTCTTTGTACGTTATTGAAAAATGCACAAAACTTACATTCCCACTTCATGTAAGGGACAAGCCTTCAAGCTCTGCAGAGAGAGAAAGTAAAAGGACTGAATTGTGAATCCTAAAAACATTGCAATTGCAAAAGTGACATATGTAATTAAAAACATTAATTAAAACTACTAAGAACACTGAAAAATAGCATTTGTTATCAATCCCCACTCTCTAACTATAAACTTTACCATGAAATATCAAATCCTTCTGAGATGTATTTTTTTGTTGCATTGTTGTGTGATGTTAAATCCCATCTATGCCAATCTATCTGAAACATCTGGAACATTCTACAAGTCACATCTACAACAGAAAGACCACAATTAAGTTCCCTCATTTGTTTTTCTGTATATTTGATCTTATCTTATTGAGGAGGTCAATCTCAACGCTCTCTCCTGTTACCTAAATTAATTCTTAGATCTTATTTGTTTCTTTTTTAAAATAGAAATTTGAGCCTTGTTACTCATAACATAAAGTAATAGGAATGAGTGCCAGTAACATAAATGAGTATTTTCCCCTGGCTTATTCCTTTATTAATATGAATATAAGTCAATGTAAGCAACTTTTTTTCTAATTCTGTTTGGTTCATCATTTATACATTTATTTAATTGTATGATAAATAAATATAGACTAAATACATAAAGACCTTCTTGAGAGAAAATTAAAGGAATCAGTGCACCTACTTTTAAACATATTTTTTAAATCAGGGTTCTTGCACCATTTTAAGAGTCAAATTTAATGTTTTTTTTTTCATTGTGATGCATAACAAAGCCAACATAACATTTGCATTAGCTCTTCTGTAGCTTCCTACACATATGAAAAAAAAGAGGAAATAATCAATTAAATTGTAGTGATGATATTTATAATACTAATATTACCACTAACACCATTGCTACTTCTACTACTACTAATAATAATAATGACAAGTATTCTCTATTAATAATAATTAATGTCCATTCATCATTATCTGATTTGGCTACATCTTTAAAAGTGGTGCCTGATAATATAAAACCCCACAAAAACAACTTTGTAAGATTTTGGTTTGTAATTTACCCCAGGTAGGGTGGGATGCCCCAGTGGCACTTACAAAGCACAAAGGGGGTCTCCAATTGACATGTTCCAGAACCACAGTTGTAAAATTCAGCTTAAAAATATTTTTTTATTATAGTCTTAGTCAAGACTTGTTGTCCAGTTAGGTAGCTCACCGCTAACCTTAGTTCTTTTCCTGGTAGCTTTGCTAACGGCCTGGATGTCTGCATATCTGTCTTTTACTGATATATTTTAAGTTTGTTCGCTCATCCCTAAATACAAATTTATCCCAACTACAATATTTACAAAATTAGCTCAGTGATTTTTTTTATATATTTCTAATAAGCACATAGAAGAAAGGGGGGGGGGGCTCAAATTAAAGACAGTATAACAAATATTACTAGTATAAAATTAAAATTACCCATTAAAAATATATGTCTCCTAGACCTTTTTTCTGTTTTCCAGTGTGCATTAAAGGCAGACTGAAGAGGTGAGGGAAGTAGGTTTGGAAAGTGAGGTTGAGACAGAGGAGAGAAGAAAAAAAGGCTAACAGATAACAGTTCGCCTTTAGACGAAATTATTAAAATATAATTATTTTAATAATTTCGTCTAAAGAATAAAGAAAGTCTTTAACAACAGATAAACAGAGTATTACAATGCACAAAATAGAAAACCCATTGCTTCTCGCTGCAGTGGCGCTCCGTTTTAAAAGCCATTCCAGCTTTCCAAACTCCACTTGGTGACTCAGGCAGCACTCACGGAGTCATGGAGACAGAAACTAATCCCCTATAGTTGATGTTTTTTGCTCCCTTTTGATATTGTTGTTATTGCTGCCACTCTATCTCTCTCTGCGTTTTTTTAAATCTTAAATTTTAGCCACTAAGACCGTAAACTAGTGAATAAATGTAAATGTTAAGAAACCCATACATAAATCTACAAAACCATATTATATTATATATTTGGAAATATAAAAGTTGGTAGAATATAACGAATATAATGATTTCCATGACTTACATTTGAGATAAAAAAAGCTATTTTAGCTAAAATAGTTCAATTATTTCACTCGTTATTTGCTAAGATTAATCGTTTTCGGGAAACCCACCCCTGGTTCTAGAGATTATAAAATAAAAATATATAATCTTTTATTTTCTGTATAAATATACAGTCTCTTATTTTCGGTATAAATTATAAATAAATAAATCAGCCGTTTCACCGATTAATCTGTTCTTGTTCTCTATACTTTTCTCTACAAAATATAAATATAAAATCTCTTATTTTCTGTATGAAATATAAAAATGAATAAATCCGAATGACTCTTTACCACATTGAATACGGCAAGAGCCTCTGGTACCATCTAATCCGGTCTTTTGTATCACGTGTCATTGCTAATGCGCCAAAGTTCTGCGCCTCTGCTCGGTACCCTGCTTCCGATCCCTGCTCCATACCAGCTTTTACGGTATGAATGATTTTTTGGTGTGCATGGGTGGGGGCTTTCAGGTCTAAATGCAATTCCCACATATCCCTGTACATTTTATTCCTAATTGCTGGAAAACTGTAATGGTAATCCTCTGGTTTCAGCATCCCGTTGCTTTGTGAAATTAATGGAATTCTCTTTTTAGCAATTCCACGAGCAAATCCTATAGCTATGGTCTCTAAAATTGAAGGATGCATTGGTTTGACGACATCATGCACTAAACCAATTTGTTTTGCCAAATCTGCTCGGATTAGTTTAGCTGACGTCATGTAGTCAATGGCAGCAACAGGTCCAATCAATTTAGTCAGTCCTTGTGTTCCACCAGCACTAGGCATAAGACCCAGCATGACCTCTTGGGAGCCAAAATACGTCTCAATGTTCCTCGTGGCCACTCTGTACTGGCAGGCCATGGCAAACTCCAATCCAGCATTAAGACACCATCCATCAATAGCAGCAACAATAGGTTTGGGGGAGCACTCAATTAGTTTTAATATCTTCTGCCGCTTCAGAGAAAGGCGAGCTATTTCCTTCTCAGTTTCACAGTCCAGGACCGTTTTTAAGTCGATTCCTGTAATGTAAGAGTTCGGCTTGGAGGACATTACTACAGCACTTCCGACTGAGTCGTTGGTCCAGATCTCATCCATAACCTCCATCATCTCCTTCTGCATGTGACTTGACCACCTGTTCACCTTTGATTTCGGGTCATTGACGTAAACAACAGCCACATCCCCCTTAGCCTTCCAGTCCACATGCGTTCGACCCATTAAGTGAGACGCCGCACTGAATGATCTTCCAAATAAATCTGAACATATGGTGCTGGAGAGGGAAGCGATGCCCAATCCTTTTTTTAAACTAGTTAAAAATCCTGTGCTTCTGGCTGGGACCGCAAGTCTGTTCACGACCGTGAGTGCTATCTGTACAGCCATCTAGAAAGTAACCTCAACCTCACAGCACGAGGTGGAACATATAACAGGTTGAGCGGTGATGACGTCATAACAGGCAAGTGTCCCCTGTATAAAGTGAATGGGAGAACTTTCCACTACACTTTACTTAAAGGTTACCTGATACATTTGGCCACATAATACATGTGAATGAGCTCGCCTGTGTGTGACGTCATAGCCTGCTGTTTCCTGATTGACTGAACGCAGCGGCGGCGGGATCATTTGAATAAAGTTGAGCTCTGCCGATTTTTTTTTTTTTTACCGGAGGCCGGGCTGCATTCAGCGGCTCTCTCCATTGAAATGAATGGGATGCAATGCAGCTGTCTATGGGGAGTGGCTATGTTAATTAGAGATGTTCAGTTTAGAATTATTACTAGTATGTAATTTTAAAGGACGTAATTGTTAAATTAGGTACAGTAATTTTCTGTAAATGTTTGGTAACTGTTTGGCAACTTTTGCTGCCAGAACTTTGATTACTTTTTGCTAAGAAAGCCTTTGAAACTGTACAACTGAATTAAATTTAACCTGAGAGGCAAATTAATAAATAAATAAAAGGCTCAAAAGATTCCCTGTAATGCACATTAGTCAGTAACGGATGCTGTAAATACTGTAAATCTTTTAGACCTTTATTCCCCCTAACATTGCAAAACATTTTATAGGAGACATAACATAAGCAAAATAAACATTCTTAGAACATTAAATCTGTCATGTTTTCTGGATATTCCTAGAACTTTTTTAATGTTTTTAAATGTTGTGATCACGTCACTGCAGCATCACAAGTGACATTGTTTTAAATGGACTTTTACTGAAGTTCAATGAAGTTATAACTCTACAGCACATTATTTCCATGTTAGTAAACTGATTTTTTTTTAAGATCAGTGCCAAACAGTTTTGCAACACAAATTGTTTTCTGGAAAATGTTTGTAAAAAAATTACTACAAACTACAACACAACTACAAAACTACAGGAAACGTTTGGTTGTGGTTATTGCTGCCAAAGGAGGGTCAACCAGTTATTAAAACCAAAGGTTCACATACTTTTCCCACATTACACTGTGAATGTTAACGTGTAGTGTTCAATAAAACCATGAAAACATATTTTTTTTGTGTTTGTCTATTGCTGGAACTTGATGAGATGAAGATTAGAACACATTTAATTTCCAATTTATGCAGAAATCCAAGTAATCCCAAAGGGTTCACATACGTTTTCTTGCAACTGTAATTGTGTTTGGGTGCAGAAATGAGCTATTAAACACTGTCCGGTCCAATTCAAATGTATATACAAAAATATATATGTACAAAACGATGTAGGAGAAAAAAATACATAAGTATAAATAAATAAATGCACATATAAATAAATAAATAAAATGTATAGATAAAAAATGAATAAATAAAAATACATTTTATTTAATTATATATTTAATGATTGAAGTGTTTCTATATTAATTTATTTAATTATATATTACAACATTTATGTATTTCCACATTTTAAAATGTATTTATTTATGCATTTGTATCTTAATTAGGTAAATGGTCATAATTTCGCTCTAAAGCAGGATTGGTGAACTGGTGAATCAGACAGAGGCAACCGGTAACTTTTATGTTAGGTCCGGTCGAAGCACCGCGCCGGGATGGCTCCCCCACGGCAGCGACTGCCAGGGGCCCGGAGAGACGGATGGGAGGTCCCAAAGCAGCACGTAGCCGGGGAGATCCGTGAGAAGGGGCGCGCATCGGGGGTGGCGGTCGGGTCGTTCGGGGCAGCACGGCTCTACGAAATAAATAAATAATGTTGAAATAAATAAATGAAAAAAGAAATAAATATTGACATAAACAAATAAAAAAAGAAGCCCTCTATCTGTTCTTAAAAACCTTAAAACGTACTTAAACCATACCACGTATCGTTCCAAAAAGCAAAAGCAATGTAGTTCAGTAGGCTCTTTCCGTTAAAAAACGCGAATATAATAACAATAATAAGAATAATAATTAAGAAGAAGAAGCAGAAGAATAGTAAGTTGGCTTTTCCAATAAATGCAGAAACAGCCCCAAACAAAGGTTCATGCATGGAAATATGGAAATAGAATCCTGATATATATATTTTTTTTGACAATATTTATTCATTTATTTATTTATTCATTCATTCATTCATTCATATATATGTGCATTTATTTATTCATACTTGTGTCATAATGATTTAATACCTCATGAAAAAGGGGTCTTCCTGTAAAGGTTAGTATCTCATCAATCTTCAGTGAACTAGTGCCCACTAGCGGACCCAGATGTGAAAGAGCAATTCTTCTCTAAAAGTGTCTTATGTTGTTGCCCCCCTGCGTGACCCAAAACAGCACACCTTTCAGGAACTACTTCCTTATTCTTACTTACTAGTTCTTCATAAACTAGATACTACCATCATGGTGGCTTCTTTGGGCTATTCGCAGTGTAATTGGTCTATTTTTATAATTTGGTGTCAACTTCAACATATTATTTAATAATCTGGAGTTAGGGCAACTGGAAATACGCAGAACAGGCATTTTTTCTCAATGTTTATTCATTAAATGGCAAACTCGTCTTGCCCAGCCTAATCCTGCTCTCTACTGGCGCATCATTGGTATTTAAAATTTTTAAGTTGGCCTCGTGGTTTCACATGGCCTAAACGGATGTTTGATTGTAAAGATAGTGGTAAAGTAATATTTTTCAACAAATGTGCAAAAGCATTACTTTCTTCCCCAAAGTCTAGAAAAAAAACATTTTTATTTCATGAAGCACACAGTGGGTTTGATCTGTGTGTTTTGATTCATGTCTTTTTAACCAGCTATGAGAAACAATCTCATCACAGGTTACATGGTTAGATACTGTTACCTTTCTCTTCGAAAAATCTCAGTAAATCCATATTTGTTTTAACGTCAGCTGCAGCCCCCTGCCAAAACAAAAATTTCAAAAAATCTTTCCCACTAGCACACCGCGCTCCACAGAACCAGCAAGCTGATTGTCTGTTTCTCCTGAAAGGTGAAACGTCATCATGATTGATGAATACATCACAGATGCTACTTTCCTAATCACCTAGTGATCGGAGCCTTCAGCCAGGAGAAGATGTCAGGTGGTGTCCGACCTTCCCTGGGCGTTTCGACCCTCAACCACAACGCCCTCCAGCCGGCGGGTCAGCAGTGATGGCCAGTCACTGCCCACCTTCTCCTGGCTTCCAGCTCATCTCCTCCCGTCTACTCCAGAGCCAACAAGAGGCTCGTTCTGCTGCCTCACCCAGCCTGCGCACTGCAGTCTTCCTCTCCCCTCCAGTGATTCCTAGGGAAGTAACCGTCCTCCACACTGACTGTGCCCTGCAGCCCACTTCCACTGGGAAAAGCCAAGTCTTCCACCCTTTCTCCCTGCACTGATGGACCAGGTCCTGGTACTTGGAAAATTTCCTTTCTGAAGCTTCCTCACATCCTTCTTCCCATGGGACTGTTAACTCAATCAGGATGATTTTCTTGCCCTCCTCAGACCACAAGACTAGGTCGGGCCTCAATGAAGTTTGGACCACATGTGGGAAAGTGAGTCTCCTGCCCAAATCCACCCTCATCTCCCATGCTTGTGCTTCCTGCAGAAGACCTTTCCCCTTTTTCGCCACAGATGTTTTCTCCCCTTCCCTGATGAACTGGATTGCTGTTACTGCTCTCCCCTGGGTTTGTCTTTCCTTCCGCCTCTCTTGCTCCAGGATGTCTGCCAGCACTGTGAGGACCTCGTCATGACGCCACCTGTATCTTCCTTGGCTAAGTGCTGTCTTACATCCTGCCAGAATGTGTGCCATTGTTCCCCTCTCTCCACACAACCTGCACAGTGGGTCCTCCCTCAACCCCCACTTGTGCAGGTTTGATGGAGTTGGGAGAGAGTCGTAAACTGACAGAAGCAGGAAAGAAATACGGAAAGTCTCCAGTCTCCACAGCACAGCCCAAGTTACTTTCCGCCTTGGAAGGTCCCACTTGGTCCAGGCTCCCTGCGATGCCAATTCCACCGCTCTTGCCTTACGTCTCTCTTCCTCCACATGTCTGACTTCTGCTTGGACCATGTCCCTCCTCTGCCTTCCTTTTGCCTTACCCCACTGCTGGAAGTGGGTAGATCCAAGTCCTTGTCTCCCTATACATGGGTTTCCGATGATATCCTTTAGCTTCAGTGCAGCCTCCGCCTGTGCTACCATTGTATCTGCAGCCCACTTCCTTCCAGTTCTTGTGGTGACACCTGCACTCCGGACCCATTCGTCCCTGGACTCCCTGTACATCATCACCAACCTACACTTTGCCACCTTGAATTCTTCGATTACTGAGGACAGAGGGAGCTGTAGCTGACCCTCCCTAATGTAGAGCCCTACTGACGTGAAGCTAGGTGGTACTCCCAGCCACCTTCGAAGGTATTTGTTCACAGACTTTTCTATTCCTTCGACTGATGTCATGGGGACCTTGTAAATAGTCAGTGGCCACATCAGCCTTGGCAGCAAACCATGCTTAGATTAATTTCTGTAAAAAAAAAAAACATCCTAAGGGAATAATGTAACAGCTTATATGTGTTAAGTGAAATGAGGTGGAAATGACAGATAAAATGTAAAAAAGAACAATTAGTCTTGTAAATTTAGTTTGAAATCTAATGGATCTCAATACTACAATGGTTATTTAAACATATTAAGCTGTGTGAGTTGAATTTGTATCACTCAACTTCACAAGGCCAAAAGT
Organism: Astyanax mexicanus; assembly: GCF_023375975.1. Lineage (NCBI taxonomy): Eukaryota > Metazoa > Chordata > Actinopteri > Characiformes > Acestrorhamphidae > Astyanax > Astyanax mexicanus. Next base: position 11,355,977 of record NC_064423.1, on the reverse strand, counting down.
GCACATAATCTAAGAACCACCCTTATACCAGTTCCACTATCGCTGTTTATTAAAAGATTTTGAGCTAAAAAAGACGAAAAAATAAATGGTTTTCAGGAGTCCAGTGCTTGTTTCACTAGAAGAAAATGTTTTTTTTTTTTTTTAAGAATTAAAGTTTTGTTTACTTCGGCACCCCCAAGTGGCAAGACCTGCGAAATTACTTGAGTCCCCTATTTTCGGCCATTTTACATTCAGCTTAAAATAAAATGAGCTTTTAATTTTTAATCATAACAACTCTTAACCTGATATTGGTGGCTGATAATGTGTGTAATAATGCGTAATTTCGAATCGCTGGGCTTATTTATTTGTGGGCTTCTTTGTCTGCGCTGCCTATTGGAGACATGGTGTTTCTGCACTGTGTCTATGGCATCCAGTGGTTTGTAAGAGCTGCATCGTTGCTAAGTTACCTGTATGTGGCGGAGTAATACATGGAGAGCTTTGGTTACAGTGCATTACCAGCTAATAATGTCACAAATAATGTCATAAAGCGCCTCTCAGCCAATCACATTGCGGGATCGGAACTGACTGTGGTATAATCAAGTATTTATGTGTTGATTGTAAGCTTTCAATGTTAAAACAGAAAGCTTTAATATCACAACACACACAGGGATATATTTTATTAGCTCAGATTCAATCAAACGCACCAAATTTGATTAGACGGTGCTTCACAGTACAGATGAACAGTGGCCCAAAACACACTGTGAAAGCAACCCTGTTTTCCAAGGCAAAGAAGTCAAATATTTCACAAGATAGGATTGAGTTTCTAATAAAATGGCCAGTAAGTGGAAGTACAGTGAAAGTGCTTCTAATAACGTGGTCCAAGTACTAATAAGGTACAGGAAATGGGTTTTTTAATAAAGGGTTTTACTGATGTCTTGTATGTTTAGCTCCACTAGATGGCAGTACATCATAACACATTATAAAACCCCTTTAGGCTCAGATAATCCCTGTAAACTCAGAACACAGTTAAATTCAGGTCATACAAACCCCCCCTTTGTCGCAGCACTGTGTTTCCTTACAGAAGCCAAGTCATGCTGAATCATTACAGTCTTGCTGGTGCTTCTGAGAAATTAAAAATGAATCTGAATTAAAGATGAATCATCAGTATAATGAGATTTTCTTTTGGAAGAAGGACACAATACGGCCGAGTCATATTAGTCACAACGTTGTATACATCAAAGTAGAACTGCAGAGAGATAATATTTTAATCAGATCATAAAAACGACACACTGCTGATTCATACTGGAATAAGATCACTCTACAGAATTACTGTTATACCATAAAACATGCACACACTTCAGATTCATACTGGATTAAACTAACTTCGTATACATTTCTGACTAAATGTAAAAATTGTCCACTTTGCAGATTCAATTATATAAAATTGCTCCACAATAAACTATGTTTGTAAAACCTACACAAGCTGCATAGTACTGGGTTAAAACACTGCAAAGATTGTAAACTAGGCAGAAAAGTGCAAGAACGAACTTTAAAAGTTAGCTTAGAAAAGTGTGCTTATAACGATAGGGTCCCCCATTCATTCCAAGGAGGAAAATTTGTACAATAATTTACGTAAACCCTTAATCGAATCAGTTCACACAGAATATCATTTGAAACTTCGTAAAACCTTTTACGAGTATTCTCATTTAGGAATTGTAGAGCCATTTAAAATTCTTGACAAAAGTTTACGGTCACTTTTGAATGGAATCCTATGGGAAAATGTACGAAAACTGTACAAAGTATCGTTTCAAAAAGCACAAGCAACGTATTCAGAATAGGTCCAGCAATAGCAGCATGGTTGTAACTTGAAAGCTGTAGGACGAGTAGCGTAAAAAAAATGCAAATAGAATAACAATTAGAAGAAGATTAAGAATAACAATAAGTTGGCATTTTATCATAATAATAATAATAAGGAGAAAAAGATTAGGAAGAACAGTAAGTTGGCTTTTCCAAGCCAATAAGCCAATTTAATAATGCAGATTTATAGTGGATAATTCCATGTTTTTTTGTTTAGAATGTAAAAACTAGCCAGATTGCAGATTCATACTGGATTCATACAATTAGTAGATCATACAATGGTACACACACTGCAGATTCATTTGTAATACAGTAAGACTGTACATTTTTAAAATCCCTCCACAGTTAACACTGCCGGTTGTAAAAACTGCTGATCCATAGTTTAATTTGCAGATATTTTGTTCAGTATGCGAAAATAAGTCACACTGCATACTCATACTGGGTTCAAACCAAGCTGTAAAACTAGATTCTAACTGGTTAATCTCAAATCTCAAATAAACACTACTTTGACACACAGTAGATACATACTGGATTAATTTTGTTAATAACATTAGGGCAGGTATCAGCTACACTGATCATGTAGAAGCACTTTGTAGTATAAGTAAAGACTGTAGTCCTTCTGTGTCTCTGTATACTTTATTATCTTTCTCTCACTCTGCTCTTTAATGGTCAGAACCCCATAGTGTAGACCACCACAGAGCAGCTATTATTTGGGTGATGGGTCATTCTCAGCACTACAGCGACACTAATAGTGTCAGTGGATCAGAATAGATCAGACAGAAGTGCTGCTAGACAGAAAATAGTCCACCAACCAGGATTATCCAGCCAACAGTTTCCTGTGGGCAGCGTCTTGTGAACTAGAGGTTGATCAACAGAAACTGTGCAGCAAGAGATGAGCTTCTGACTATTGGTAGACAGCTTGATAGAAGTGTCTTATAGAGTGTCTGTGTATAATAGTATCTGCCATGCTGAATCTTTGTGCGGTGTCTTGTTCTGTGGAAAGACAACAAATGGTCAATATGTAATTGACTATTTAATTACAAATACATTTTAATTAAGGGTTAATAATGTCTGTAAAAACGGATCTTTTTTTAATAGCTACTATGCATATTGCTTTTTTGCTGTTGAACACCAGTATCACAGTCCTCACTCTATCAGCCTGTAATGTCTTTGACCTGTCCTTTAGTTGCAAATCCACTTTATTGTAAAATAGATAAAGGCCAGTATTGTATTTATAGAAGGGCACGGCCACCCCACCGCTGGATCTTTCACAGCCTCGCCATTCAATTTACCCCGGCTTGATTGTGTCTGAGAGTTATAGCGACGGCTGCTGTCCTCACTCATGAGCTCCCTCAGTAACCATAAAGACGATGATGATATTCTCTCCTGCCATCAAGTAACAGGACTTGTTAAAAGCTGGATCACTGGGCGTGACCTTGAATAGACACGAGAGGTCACAAATCAGGATTTTTATATATTTACTGCACACTTTTAAAAGCCCATTTAATGTAGTTCCACTGTGCTGGTTGATGCAGTTTGTTTTAGTCATTTTCTAGACATTCACCAATAATCAGACATTCAATAGGGGAGCCATAATATTTGCTTGCAGTTCTACATGTTTGAATTCTTCATCATTACTCTAATATTGACATGCAGGTATAGACAACCTTCTGAACACAAGACAGCTAAAGAATATTACACTAAACATGGATGGTTGACGCTTTCTGGCACACACTATCAATCTGCGCTCAATCGCCCATAATTCACATTGCTTTGCCATGAGCACACTGGCCTTTATTCCATCTCACTCACAAGACAACACCTCGCAACATATACATCTATGGCTGTTCCCAGAGGTAAAACTTCATGATCATTTTACAAACTGCAATCCCATGACTTTTGGCATGGAACCCAAAGATCACGCACTAAAACACTAAACACATTTTTGGTGGCTTCCACGTGCCATGTTCAAATGTTTGTGGACACCCTTTTATAATGAATGCATTTATTAAACTATGTAAATTTGTCCCTTTTTCTGACTTAGATGTGACTTAAATGCACATACAAAGCTTGTCTGGTCCCAGTACAAAAGCATTTCTCATCAAACAGAACTCTCCGGAGCAGAAAACCTTGAACCTATCGGCGCGATTTCTAATGCCAGATGTGGTATAGAAGCAGTGATGACATAATTACTTTGAAAAAGTAATATGCTTCCTGAATACAGCTGCAGTAAAGGCCTTGCAAAGCAACCCAGTCTTTGGTGATGTCATTGCCTGCAAACGATTCTTTAAAACGAAAATTTTAAAAATTAACATTTTATTTTTGGTAAAGGTAATTTGTTCAATTGCTTATGAGCCCCTGAAATGAGAAGGTTTTGTCGAAAAATGACTAATTCCTAAACACATATGATATTTTTGCTCAACCCTTTAAATTAAACCTATAACTTCAATTATATCTCATGTTTTGTTTTAAATCCAGGGTGGTTGCATGCACATGAAGATTGTTGTCACTGTCCAAATATTTGTGGGCCTAACTGTAAATATAGTTTGCCATTTGAGGGCCCCTTTAAATTCTGTAACAGGAACTCCTACTGATTGATTGTTTTGTCCCACACACTCCAGTATGATTCATTTAGATTCAGTTATGTCCCACCCTGAGAGCTGATATCTGAGCTTTTTACCTCCCTTTAGACACCAAGGCACAACACAATGGCCCAATAAACCTAAATCTAATATGATGAAAGCTACAAGGTATTTTTAGAGTAACTGTAAATCCTATTAGCATTATCCTTTTGTGTGCAGTGTGTGTGCGTGTGTGTGTGTGTGTGTGTGCAGTGTGTGTGATTTCAAATCTGCATTCAGAATTATTTTCACTCTTTTCATGTCTCTTTATATACTTTCAAATTGACCAGGTGACACTACAGACCAAAGTACACTGTGTGAATAAAAGAATTGTGACACTTGATCTTTCGTTGTTTCATTATTGGATTAATTGTCTCTACTGTCCAAAGAAATATTTCCTCTAGATGTTGGAACATTGCTGTGGGGATTTGATTGCATTTAGCAACAAAGGCATTAGTGAAGTTAAGGCATTGGATGACTACCATACACTCTCATCCCCCAGTTTCAAACTCATCTCGTTAGTTTAGGATGGAGCACTTTTAAAACAGAAAGTCCTATCCTGTTGGCAGTATTTCTTTGCATAAACTAAACTAGGCTAGACTATATTAGAACCTGTGTGCATATGCGCATCTCATCGCAATGTGCTGATTGTGGACTTTATGCTGGAGAACAGAGTGGACACATCCCTGAGCATGAAGCAGGAGACAGTGGAGAGAGTGGGCAGCTTTCAGTGTCCACATTTCTGAGGATCTCACCTGGTCACCTGAGCCCAACAACACCTCCAAGAAGGAATGGTCAGATTTGAATGCAATTCAAAAGGAAGTCAAAGGTTACAAGGAACTCACTAGTTCAAATCCTGGTCATGCAGCTTGCCATCAGCTGCCAGCGCCCTGAGAAAGCACAATTGGCCCTGCTCTCTCTGGGTGGGTAGATGGTGCTCTTTGCCCTCATCACTCCTAGAGTGATGTCGATCAGCTGAGTAGCAAAAAAAGGTTACCAGAAACAATAAATTGTTAGTAATTAAGACTGGTGTGGGCAATATTTGTCGTATTAAACATATAGAAGTAGTGTGCAACACATGTTTAACGCAACATGCCAGGTGTCTCATCATGGAGTTGTAGAAGTTCCTAATAGTATCCTGCGATAACCCATCCCATAAAGAGTTCATCATATATGGAGTTTATTACAGGTAAACACACACACTTAACACTGACTTTGAATGTATGTTAAAATAATGCCCTGATTTTTTACCCGTTTCTTTGATTTTTGGTTTTCATTTAAATTACTTCCGTCTGTCAATGTTGTTCAAATGATGATTACATTTCCATATATTGCATATATTAATTGTATAAATGAAAGAGTCTTTGCTCGTTTATTGCCATTTTGCTCCATGCACCGTCTGCTTTATATCACTGAACAGCAGAATGAAACGGACAGCCATAGCTGCATATGGCACATTACCACATTATCATGCAGGAGCTTTCATTTTCTCTCCCTAAAGAGGGGCATTAACTCTTACTTTCTTCTACACAGCAATGTTCTACAATATAAGTAGACCCTGAGGCCCCTTTATGAGGAAAACTGGATGTATTAAAGCATGTGGGTCTGCTTAAAATTCTATTCACATATACAGAGGAAATACAGTCTGTCTATTTAAACCTTTGGACAAAAGCTTATAGGGTCAACTTCTCTCATTCAACATCTCAGAACTGTGAAACTGAAAAAAATAAGTCTCTATTGTGTACATATGTTATTGAGTAAAATTAGCAAATGAAGCTACAGAAAATATACTTGCCAAATGTATTGTATTCAATTAAAATAAAATGTCTTGAAATAACACTTAAAAAAAAAACAATGGCAACAGAAGCGAAAATAACAGTTAATAACAGAATACCAAAAGATATATGGCTAATGTTAGAGCAAATATTGAATTATATGTGTTTACACAGTAGGATGTATGTGATCCAGAGGAAGACAGGCTCCACATTCCAGCCACAAATAGACTTACACTACCTTGGGTTTAAGCAGCAGGAGGCAGCACAGGACATGGAAAAGAGATGAAAGGACTCTAGTAAACCCCCTTTTACACCAAAAATCAATTTTTACATATGAAAATTTAAAGGCTTTTGCCCATTCACAAGCTTCTGCCAGTTCACAGACTTCTGACCATTCACTGGTTTCTGCCCATTTACAGGCTTCTGCCCAGGTACAGGCTTCTGCCCATTCACAGGCATCTGTCCATTTACAAGCATCTGTCCATTTACAGGCATCTGTCCATTCTCAGGTCTCTGCCCCTTCATAGGCTTCTGCCTCTTCACAGGCTTCTGCCCATTCACAGGCTTCTGCCCATTCACAGGCTTCTGCCCATCCACAGGCTTCTGCCCATTCAAAGGCTTCTGCCCATTCACAGGCTTCTGCCCAGCCAGATGCTTCTGTCCTTTTACAGTCTTTTGCCCATTTAAATCCTTCTGCCTAGCCACATATTTTCTGCCCATTCACAGGCTTCTGCCCTGCCATAGGAGTTCTGCCCTGCCATATGAGTTCTGCCCATTCACAGGCTTCTGCCCATTCACAGGCTTCTGCCCATCCACAGGCTTCTGCCCTGCCATAGGAGTTCTGCCCATTCACAGGCTTCTGCTCATTTACAGGATTCTGCCCCTTCACAGGCTTCTGCCCATTCACAGGCTTCTGCCCTGCCATAGGAGTTCTGCCCATTCATAGGCTTCTGCCCATTCATAGGCTTCTGCCCATTCATAGGCTTCTGCCCATTCAAAGGCTTCTGCCCCTTCACAGGCTTCTGCCCCTTCACAGGCTTCTGCCCATTCACAGGCTTCTGCCCATTTACAGGCTTCTGCCCATCCACAGGCTTCTGCCCTGCCGTAAGAGTTCTGCCAATTCATAGGCTTCTGCCCCTTTACAGGCTTCTGCCCATTCACAGGCTTTTGCTCATTCATAGTCTTCTGCCCAATCACAGGGTTCTGCCTAGCCACATATTTTCTGCCCATTCACAGGCTTCTGCCCATTCACAGGCTTCTGCCCTGCCATAGGAATTCTGCCCTGCCATAGGAGTTCTGCCCATTCACAGGCTTCTGCTCATTTACAGGCTTCTGCCCCTTCACAGGCTTCTGCCAATTCACAGGCTTCTGCCCATCCACAGGCTTCTGCCCTGCCATAGGAGTTCTGCCCATTCACAGGCTTCTGCTCATTTACAGGATTCTGCCCCTTCACAGGCTTCTGCCCATTCACAGGCTTCTGCCCTGCCATAGGAGTTCTGCCCATTCATAGGCTTCTGCCCATTCATAGGCTTCTGCCCCTTCACAGGCTTCTGCCCCTTCACAGGCTTCTGCCCATTCACAGGCTTCTGCCCATTTACAGGCTTCTGCCCATCCACAGGCTTCTGCCCTGCCGTAAGAGTTCTGCCAATTCATAGGCTTCTGCCCCTTTACAGGCTTCTGCCCATTCACAGGCTTTTGCTCATTCATAGTCTTCTGCCCAATCACAGGCTTCTGTCCATCCACAGGCTTCTGCTCATTCACAGGCCCAGCCAGTTTGCACAGCCAGATGCTTCTGTCCTTTTACAGTCTTTTGCCCATTTAAATCCTTCTGCCTAGCCACATATTTTCTGCCTATTTACAGGCTTATGCCCAGATACAGGCTTCTGCCCATTCACTTGTTTTTTTCCAGTTTCGCAAATTTACGGGCTTCTCCCAGTCACAGGCTTCTGCCCAGCCTCAGGTTTTTGCCCTTTCACAGGCTTCTGCCCAACGGCAGGCTTCTTCCTATTTACAGGCTTTTGTCCAGCTTTTCCATTTGTCCAGCTATTGTGCATTCAGAGGCGTCTACCCAGAGACAGGTTTCTGCCCAACTACAGGTTTTTGCTCGTTCACAGGTTTCTGCCCAGGCAGAGGCATCTCCTCACCTTTATTCTTCTGCCCATTCACAAGCTTCTGCCCAATGATAAGCCTTTTGTAGGCTTGTAGCTTTTGCATATTTACAGGCTTTTTTCCAGGAACAGGCTTATGTCCAACTTTTGCCCTTTCGGAGGCTTCTGCACAGGTAAAGGCTTCTGCTAGCCACAGTTTTCTGTCAATTCAGAGGTTTTAGCTTAGCTTTTGTCCATTCACAGGCTTTTTCACTGGCTTTTGCCCAGACCCAGGCTTCTGCCCAGCTTTTGTCTAAATACAGGCTTCTGCCGAATAACAGGCTTATTTTAGCCACAGGCTTCTGGTCAGCTTTAAACCTTTCAAAGGATTCTGCCCAGGTACAAGCTTCTGAATGAGCCAGAACTGGATTGGTTGAATGGTGATTTTAATGTTATAGCTGAATGGAGTAGGCTTTAGTTGAGATGTAAGATAATTGTTTCTAATAAAGCGGCCAATGAGCATTCAATTCTAATCATCCTATATATGGACTTTTCAAATGATGGACGTTATGGACTTTAATGGTGTGTGGATCATGGAATGGATGAATTCTCTTTTCTTTTAGCTAGGCTTTTATAATCAGTCCTGCTGAGTTGTTCTAATGATGTTAACATTCTCTATACTTCATATATGTAATCAGTAATAATTAAATCCCTTTACCCTTTTAATGATTTATCACTGTACTCGTCCACTACCCATGTCAGACCAACTGCATGTCTACCAGACTGACCACTGGGCTGTCCTGCTCCTGCTATCTGCGATTATATTGGTTTTCTATATATTGTGGATACAAGATTCCTGTAAAGCGGCTTTGTGACAATGTCAGTTGTAAAAAAAAATAATAATAAAAAAACATAAAAAAATGTGATATAAATAAATGACATTTATCTGACTTTCAGCATTTTTTTTATAGTTCCCATTATTTGTATTCAAGAAGAATCTTTAAATAATTGTTTTGCAGTATACATTTGTCTCATTACCTCCAGGGCAGAACTATAAAAGCAAATCAGTGTTGGCCCACTAAGAGGTTAATATGCAGCACTGGCCCTTTAAGAGACTGAAGCAGTTGTGATTGGACAGAAGTGGGTTTGCTTAAACTGACAGCCAAGAGCTCAGAGCAGCCTTTCAGTACAGCATCGAATCAGACAGGTAGCTGCACACACACAAACACACACACATTAACACATGCACACTCAAAGGAAAGTTTAAACCCTGGAGTCATGAGTGAAACAGCAGCACTGACCAGACCCCTAACATCCTCCAAACGGCACAAAAGTGTGAGGAAGAGCTGCAGAAGGATTTATTCACCTTACCAGGACAACACAGGGTGAGTTTTACATAATTTATTATAATTAGACCTGCAGAGTCTATATTCAATATTAATAATGTGGTTTTAATGTTATGGCTGATTGAGATGTAGGGTGGGTGATTCTAATGAGGTGGAAAGTGAGTAAAATCACAATATGAGAGTTTCTGTGAAAGTGTAAATACGTACGTTCTAAAACCTGCCTGTTTGATTAATTTAGCACATTGCATATTAAATAAATAAGCTAGCAAATAAATAAATAATATACGTGAAGTGTGCAAAAGAAAAATCATATTAAACGTTAAATTAAAAAAAAATAAATAGAAATGTTTATGATTAAGTTTGGTTCCTGTTAAGGTGTAACGTTTCTATACCTGTTTAATAGGTTTATTCTCTTGTTTATAAAAAAAAGGTTTCTACTTAGAATGCTTAATAAGGCAGTGTGTCAAATCTTGTTTTATTCTCAATTTTATCTCGTTTTGCATTTTTATATAGACATTTTTAATTCTATATTGATTGTATACTGTTTGTCCCATGTTGCATAATGTAAAGATAAGAATAAAAAATACATAGGAATCAGAAGTTTATAGAAATTGGGATTTAAAAGTAGTAATTTTAACGTGCACTGCAAGTAACAAGAATTAGGCAATATTAGTATGTTGGATATAAAGTGCATTATGTGCAGAAATGTCCAAACATGTAAATACCATTATCTGTCAATTATCTTTGCAGTTCCAGTGCCATAGAATCTAAAGAATTTAAATGAAAAAAGAGGTTAATCATAGCCTTCCACTGGTAGGTGTAATGTGTACATCTCTGTATGTGAGCATTTATTTTATTAAAAAATATATTTTGAGAATATTTATGAGGTTTATGTATATTTATACTTGTAAAGAGCCTTTAAAGCATTAAATACAACCGATACATCATATAAGAGTTCTAAACCAATTCAAATGCATACAAATGCGAACCAATAACATTATGTGATGTTTCTACATATTGTTTCACACATTTTTAAAAGCTTCATTTTAAGCCACTAAACATAAATGCACATAAGTGCTGAACATAAATGCACACACATACAGTAGTTTATGTGGCTTCAGGTACGTGAAATGTCTTAAGAGAATCATAAAGTTAATAATCATGCCGTTTTACATGCAATCATCGCGCATAAAAAAGGGGCCTACCTTTTATTTGACAGTTTGATGCCATAATAATTTCTGTGGCCATAAATCAAAGCCAAAACATTTTATTGCCAAATAAAAAGAATGTAGCAGCAACTGTTAGGGTTCACATGTTGAAAGGCTTTAAAATGTGTAAAAAGTAAATAACTGCTGATCACAAATTATATTATTTCAGTGAAAGATTGCTAAAGACAAAGATTCTAAATGTTTAGTCATTTCACTATTTTATACATTCTAATTTAAATATCTTCTCTCCAGACCCTCCGATGATGAAGATAAGGATGAAGAGCGGGTGGACAGTAATGACCCCGAAGAGCTTTTCCAGAATATTCAGGTACAGAAGGAAATCATCGCCAACATACGAACACGACCGTGGCCAATGCGACGCAAACTCAAAGCCTTAAAGTGAGTGAGTACCTGCAGGGGTTAAATGTATTTACTGTATTTGCTTGATATGTTTATGTTATGCATTTAAATGCACCCAGTATAAAGCAGTGTATTATGGAATGTAGAACTCAAATGAAAAAAATGAATAGTAATTTATTTATGTAATAATTAGTGGTGTTAGTTGATTAAAACCTCCAATAGATTCCCAGCCTTTGTAAACTTTCTGTAACATGATTACTTTGCAACTTTCCAAACTTTAAAGAATAATCGCAATAAAACATTATGATCTGTACATACAGCTCTGGAAAAATTAAGAGACTACTTTAGTTTCTAAATCAGTTTCTCTGATTTTGCTATTTATAGGTATATGTTTGAGTTATTTATATAAATATAAATATAAACTTCGAACAACATTTCTCCCAAATTCCAAAGATAAATATTGTCATTTAGAGCATTTATTTGCAGAAAATGAGAAATAATAAAAAAAAAAGATGCAGAGCGTTCAGACCTCAAATAATGCAAAGAAAACAAGTTCATGTTCATAATGTTTTAAGTGTTCAGAAATCAATATTTGGTGGAATAATCCTGGTTTTTAATCACAGTTTTCATGCATCTTGGCATGTTCTCCTCCACCAATCTTAGACACTGCTTTTGGATAACTTTGTCACTCCTGGTGCAAAAATTCAAGCAGTTCAGTTTGGTTTGATGGCTTGTGATCATCCATCTTCCTCTTCATTATATTCTAGAGGTTTTCAATTTGGTAAAAACAAAGTGGTCTCTTATTTTTTCCAGAGCTGTATGTAGACAATATATATTATAATTGCATTATTTGTATACTCGTTACATAAAACAACCACAGGAAGTACCAGAGCAACCATTTGATATCAACCATATGAACCATTTCAAACAACTACCAAGACACAGCTTTGCAAGGTTACAGCACTACAAAAGCAGCGATATCATGGTTAACACCATAGCAACCACTAAGAAACACCTTAGCACCATCACAATTTTCACTTAACAACAACTCAGCAACCACCTTTTTTTAGGCACCTTAACAACCACTTAAAGTTGATGCAGGCTAAGAAAACTAGTTAAATAATTAGTAATTGGTTTCACATTAAATACTATCTCTACTAGTTAAGATGTTCTTAAGAATACAAAGCTTTTGGGAAACGGCCCATCTCAATAAACGGACACTATCACTTGCATATTATCAATGTTGTGCAGCTAAATTATTTTAGTATGATCAAACTGAGCTTAATTAATTATGTAGCAAAAGGTTATTTAATTTGTGAACTCACAGCTGCAGCATTAAGTGCAGTGTAATGCTAACAGAGCGTTGCAGGGTAAATACACAATTATTACTCGTTGGGGATGAGCAGCAGCCGTGATTATTACCTCGCAAAAAATGCTAATGGTTGCTAAAGCACACTGTGTTCCTATGCATGCACATTTAACTGTGTAGTATACAGCTCTGGAAAAATGAAGAGACCACTTCAGTGTCTTAATCAGTTTCTCTGACTTTACTATTTATAGGTTTATGTTTGAGTAAAATGAACACTGTTATTTTATTCTACGCACATTTCTCCCAAATTCAAAATAAAAATATTGTCATTTAGAGCATTTATTTGCAGAAAATGAGAAATGGCTGAAATAACAAAAAAATAAAGTTTCATAAAGTTTTAAGAGTTCAGAAATCAATATTTGGTGGAATAACCCTGGTTTTTAATCACAGTTTTAATGCATCTTGGCATGTTCTCCTCCACCAGTCTTACACACTGCTCTTAAATAAAGTTATGCCACTCCTGGTGCAAAAATTCAAGCAGTTCAGCTTGTTTTGATAGCTTGTGATCCCTCTTGATTATATTTCAGAGGTTTTTAATTTGGTAAAATCAAAGACAAAAGATCAAAGATAATTTTTTAAACGCTCTTTTCTTTTTTCCAGAGCTGTATATACATATAATTACGCAGCTGGCTCCTAAACAGAACGACAACTGGCACACTGGTTTATTTCCTGTTACCCCCAAAACACCAATTCACAATTAAGAGAATAAGTACTGCCCGCGCAAGGCGTATTTTTTGCACCTTTACGATACCAAAGACTAGGGCTGGGCGATATGGAAAAAAATCTTATTACGATATAGTTTTTCATATCAGCCGATATCGATATGTATCACGATATAAATCAAATCACTTTCTGTTACACTTAAAGGTTTCTATTTTTACTCAGAAGTGACAGAATAAGGGAGTTACGGCCAAAATCACTAGCAGGCTCAGAGCCTTGTGGACAGACACTAGGATGTTAACATCTTGCCAGGTGGGTACAGCTTTTAAATTAATTTTAAAAAGGGGACAAATATATAAACTAAAAAATATGTAAGACCCTTTACATTATATGTCTGTTTAATTTAAATTGCAATAACACTTTATTTATTTTTATAAAATTATATTTAATCAAAAGATCATTCCCCTCCCTGAATGCAGGCAACTACATAAAGCAAAATACAAGAGTATATCACAGTGTTCATTTTGACAGGTGATTTTGATACAGTCTTAGTCTTTTCACTAAAATGTATAATAGTTTTAGTTACATTTTAGTCTATCGGATATTATTAGTTTTAGTCAGATTTCAGTCTAGTTTAATTTTGGTCATATAAAAAGTATGTATTACATATGTTTTACTGTTTTTCTATTTTCTATTTGTTGTAATTTTAGATAATTTACTGCTTATGTTTTTTTTTAAATAAGAGCCTTTAGTTTTTTTTTTCATTTAAATTAAGCTAACATTTAAATATTTAAAAAAAAAAGTGGCCTATAATGGAGGTGGGAGGAATAAAGTCAAGTTTCTGAAATGATCCACTTCTACTGCAGTACAGATTTATACTAACATTACTGGCTTTCAGTAGACTAGACTTACATTACTTAAGTGTATTTAAAACTCCAGTTCAGTAACAGCAATGTTTAGCTCAGTTCAAATACAGCTAGACAGATTATATAATCTTCTGTATTTAGTAAAATATCCAGCATAACAGACTCTCTATCTGTTAAAAACTATAAAACACAAAGACAGAGGAGAATGCTGCCCTCAGGGTTTTCTAACAGAAACAGTGAGAGTTAGGAAAAAAGATGGAAAGTGCTTCCTTTCTGTGTGTTTATATACTAACCCCTCACTCGTGCTGAAGTTAACCTTAATTTACACGAAACGTGGATTAACACGGCTAACGTGCGTTACCCATTAGTTTATTAGAATGTAAAAAGCAGTGAAAGCATCTTAGCTAATGATGACAGATTGCACAGATCCCTTTTACACCTAAACATCGCTAACTTTAAACTGGAGACAAGCTAATCTAACTAGCAGCAAACAGAGCAGCGTTTACCTGCCTTCAGAAATCTGAACAAGCTCACCTCTCTAAATATCTTGGAGACGCATGCCTCATATTTAAAAGGTGAGTTTTCCAGTGTAGCGCCGCTGAATAGTATAAATGAAGTTTATCCAGTAAATGGGAGAGAAGGAGCCGCTATGTGAGGAGTTCAGAGTGGAGGGGCTCGGGGGGTGGGGCGGAGGGGGATGGTGGAGAGGGGAGGGGAGGGGTTGTACTGGGCTGAGCAGCAGTTCAGCGTGCTGCCTGATCTCGTGCTGCGCCTTTTCACAACGCTACTTAAACGGGAAATAGAAAATTTAGTTTATCGAATTTCTCGCCCCGACTTATCGCGATATATAGTTTCCTCGATAACTATCGATATCGTTTTATCGCCCAGCACTACCAAAGACACAACTGACATTCCCTAAATCCGGCTGTGCGATGTGCAATTCACTGCTGCGCAATAGATCGCTAAAATAGAGCCCCATGTTTTGTTATTTATTTATTAATTTGCTTGTGTTGTTTGATCCAGTTGATTTTTTAAAAAACAGTTACTTACGTATATATAACCTAAGTCACATGTAGAGCCTTTTATATATTGATTGTTTGCAGTTTGTCAGTGACATATCATTAAGTAAAATCAATTTTTATGCATTATCGCAGGAATTTATGTGGCATCTTAGCCATAAATTCCTGCTACATGCTGACCACGTGTCCCAGCAGTCGTAAGCACTACTATATAAAAAGGATTGAGACCGCGCGCACCGTTTTATTCATCCCAAGGTCTGCGATATTCAGACCCGGCAATAATGCACAAAGCTGCTGACCGGCCGACTAGCCCTGCAACTTTTACCCAGGACCTGACAAGTTTATTGCTGTCCATAAGCAAGCAGTAGATGCAGCGCTTTTGCGTTTGGTCTCTGATATTAAGCTCTGACCACTGACCCCTCCCCCCCCAGCCTGAGAAAGAACAACCAGCAGCCTATAAATATATCTAAAAAGGCTCTTCCCAGCCTGAGCCCTTTATATTCATTTAGCCTGTCCGTTTGTCCCCTCATCGAGCTCTCACGGTGCAGATAATGGCCTGCTGTAATGGAGTAATGCAGTAATGTGTTTATTACCCATTTGAGGAGAGAGCCAGAATGGGGTTTTTACAGGTTTTTTTGTGTGTAAAACTTGCATTGAGAGTAAACCCAGCTGAGAACGAGGTGTGAGTCCCGAAGGAATGCCTACAGTAGTGATGAGGCCTGTAAGGCAGTAAAGCTCAGTATTAATGGCTTCATCAGAGCCTATCACTGCAGTAAATCCCTGCTAGGATCACAGAGAGGAATAATGTGTTATTGCCCAGACTGCTGATTCTGGAAATCTGCATGTGTGTGTGCACATCTATCTTTTTATGTGTGTGCGTGTGTGTGTGTGTGTGTAGGTGTGCTTGTGTTTGAGATGTATACATACGTGTGTGTGTGTGTGTTTTTTGTTATAGATATACATGTTTAGAACCGAAAATGTAATCTAGGACAACCAAAGGAAAATTGGCATCAAACAAATATGTAAAAAATACTATTAAATTAGGTCAGCCACTTTTGTTGTTTTGCAAAATTATTGTCATTGAAGCTACAAAACACTGCATAGACCTCCTAAAAATGTGCATGGAACTTCCCACATTGAATGTGGGTTTAGTTTCTGCCACAGACTCTTGATTGTTTGCATTTATAGAGACACATCATGACACAAAGTAGAAGGAGGAGGAGCTTCAGGTAAGTTCCTCCTCCCAAAACAGTCTGGTGACACCCAATTTCAAGCCTCACTCGAACTCCAGATATTCACAACGTCTTGCCATGAGTATGCTGGCCAGTGTTCAATCTCACTCACAAGATAACACCTCACAACTTATACAGGTGTGTGTGATCCCAAGCTGTCCCCCAAAAAACACTTCATAATTAATTCATGTACTCCTGTGCTACACTTTTGACATGTCGGTGTATATAAGGTTTTATTATTTATTTATTATCTCCTAAAATTGCTGCTTCACAGGAAAATAAAAAGGAACATAAACAGACCTTAATTGAAAATTACAGTTTACATAAAAAAATGGCATTATTTTCCAGAGGCTCAAGACTTTTGCATATGGGACACAGACATGACCCCATATTCTAATATGTGCGTGTAATTGTTTGTTTCAGGCAGGCCAGAGAAATCGTGCTGAAGTATGAGGGCAGACTGACCAGGACTCGGGGCTACCAGGCTGCAGGGGCAGATGTATGTATAAAAATACTTATTTTAATTCAGTTTAGCTACTCTCAGCTCCCATTCTGTCAAAAACTCCTGCCAGGGATGATGTGTTTGAGGTCAAATCAAATCTCACAGAAAAAGCATTTCTATTGGTTTTATGTTTAATAAAACTGGAGACAGTATAAAAAACAGTTGCAAGGTTTACACTATGTCAAAAAGTAAAACAGCTATAATGGAGATACAAGGACTTGCATGAGACTACATTATTTAGTTACATTTAATAATTTATGAAAATGGCAGTATGAACTGTAGACGTTTAAAGGTTCTCTTCTTGTATTGGTTGTTAATGTGTTGGGTTAAGGTCCTGCACCTTTTCATGACTCACTCTCTCTCTCTCTCTCTCTCTCGCCCTCCTCCTCTCCCCGACACTGTGCTCAGATTTACGGCCTGGTGTTACGGCTCGTTTTAATTAAAATGTTCCAGTGGCATTCGCAGAGGCTACCCAGGCAGCATTAAAATTAATTGACTTTTCAGCGAGTGGATCCGATGATGAATTATTAATTACGCTGATGGCTTCTTGGTTTATTGAGATCCAAAACAATTCACATTTATTTGGAAAATGTGTGCTTTTCTTGGGTGTCTTATCTCCAAGATTGAAACACATCTGGTTGATGCATCATGAAATCCATTATGCGGTGTGTGTGTGTGTGTGTGTGATGAAAGATTGTAAAGGGCAGTATGGCTCAGCTATATCCTGTATACTGGTAACAATAGGCCTGGCGTGATTATTACATTTGATATTGCCCGATCACGATCTACTTCATTATTATTATTATTATAAACTCAATACACAGAAATGTGTTTTCATTATTACAACAAATAAAGTGAATAAGTGAAAAACATGTTCACAGTTAATTAATTGTTTAAAGGGAGGAAAATGTCTTTCCAATTTAATCCAAATGTATTTAATCCATTTAACTAAAGACACATCTGATGTACAGCTCTGTAAAAAATAAGAGACCACTTAAAAATTATGAGTTTCTTTATTTTTACCAAAATAAAAACCTCTGGAATATAATAAAGAGGAAGATGGATGATCACAAGCCACTAAACCAAGTTGACCTGCTCGAATTGTTGCACCAGGAGTGCAGGCATAAAGTTATCCAAAAGCAGTGTGTAAGACTGGTGGAGGAGAACAAGCCAAGATGCATGAAAACTGTGATTAAAAAACAGGGTTATTCCACCAAATATTGATTTCTGAACTTCTAAAACTTAATTTCTTTGCATTATTTGAGGTCTGAAAGTTCTGCATCTTTTTTGTTATTTCAGCCATTTCTAATTTTCTGCAAATAAATGCTCTAAAAGACAATATTTTTATTTGGAATTTAGGAGAAATGTTTTCCACAGTTTATAGAAAAAAAACAACAATTTTCATTTTACTCAAACATATACCTATAAATAGCAATTTTGTATTTGTATAAAGCTGAATGAGTTTGTTTGTTTTTTCAGCTGCTGAAGAAGATTTCAAGAGTTCTCTACAATATTCTTGTGTTGTTTATTCCATGGGAGATGAGGATTAAAAAGATTGAAAGTAAGAATGTTTTACAGTGTATTTTGGTCTAATCTTTTATTACGATGAGTATTTAAAACTTAACTGACATACACTGGTATTAACAAAAGTTTGGGCATCCCTGATAATTTTCATGATTTTCTTTTATAAATCATGTGTTGTTCTGATCAGCAATTTCAGTTAAATATATCATATAGCAGAGGAAAACAGTGATATTTAGGAAGAGAAAAAAAATTATTTACAAAATTAGGCGTAGTAACTCCACACCTCCTCTCTAGTTAGTGAATGGAGCATCACAATTCCAGAGAACACAGTTTCTCCTATGCTAGTTGCCAGTGTTCAAGTAGCTAAATCTGGAGAACACTCCACATAATTTCTGATCTTTGTTTTGGAGTCAAAGTGCGTTTTGCTCTGTCTGCAGGTCACTTTGGATCTGGTGTGGCCTCCTACTTCATCTTCCTGCGGTGGCTTTTCGGCATTAATATCGTCCTCACCATAATGACTGGAGCATTTATCGTTCTGCCTGAGGTTGGTGATTCCTCATACTTTTCATTACCATGTTTTAACAAATAAATAGTTTAAATTGAGCAAAGGTTCATCGATTTATGAAAACAGCTGGACCCCTTTTTGGATGTCATATATTGAAACTTGCAAAGTTTGTTGAACCATAAGCAAAATATTCTCTATCATATAAAATGATTATTTACACATGTAAAGGAACATTTCAATTTTCCTTCATGTAATGGTAAGAGCAGAATCTTTTAAAAACGTTTTAAATTGTCTTAAATTCACTGTAAATCTGCTGTAGGTATTATATTTTTAGATGGTGCGTTTAACGGCAATGGGAAAACACATACAAACGTTAGCGGCTAGTTAGCTAATGTTACTGGGGAGAGAACTAAGGTTAGCGGAGTTAACATCAGCGGCGAGCTAGCTAACATTAATGGGGAGAGAACTAAGGTTGGCGTAGAGTTACCAGCAAGGTGATTGCCTCTATAGCCCTATCCAGACAGGACTAGTTTCTCAGGGGGTCCTGCGATAATTTTCCTTTTTCAATGAGGGCTCCTCTGTAATTTTATTCCTCTGAAAAAGCTAAATTACCTAATTTTTGGCGACCTGTAATTTTTTTTTACATTTTTAATAAAATTGCTATTTGTCCACTACTACGCACTGTAATCACATATTGGGCGCACATTTCCATGGAGATCCACGTAAATACAACAGCGAGTGGACATGGAGGAGCTACTGAACGCGATGTCATGTCACATGACTGAGAAAGCCAAAAGAACTCACTGGCCCTCCTGATTTTTCAATTGCTGTCCGGATGCAAGAGTTTTATCACTGAGTTGAAGTGTGAAATATTTTTTACAGATGTTCCCCTGAGAAACTAATCCTGTCCGGATAGGCCTTAAGTTGGCCTTACCTGTAAACAGACTCTGCGCTTAACAAAAGGAAACCTTCCAGTTATATTTCAATCAGAAACTGGTCTCCTCATAAGCAACTCATATCCGTCCAAATAAACAACTTTTTATTGCATGAAGTGTCCAAAAAGTGCTAATGTTCCTGTACCGAGGATGGTGGGACCATGTTAGTCTGGAGCCTGGCACTAAATAAAAGTTGTTGCTGGGTTAGTGCAGATTGGGTTTTATTACATTTAATTTTACTGTTGTGTCGATAAAAAATTTTAATGAATTTTTTCTCTTAAAAGAGCAGAACTCTACCCCTAATATTGCTGTATTATTGCAGTATTTATTTGTTTATCTATAAAAGATAGAATTATATAGAATTACTGCAAAGAAAGTTCTTAGCTTGTATCACAGCTGCCTTTGTTTCGCTAGGAGTAGAAATTTATGACATTAATACAGAACAGCGGGTGTTAAAATGTTATATGTCCCTTTAAACTCGACCATCAAAAGTTTGCTTTGTGTTTGGGGGCTTTACTGTGACCCCTCATCTGCGGCTGTGGTGTTTTGTCAGTAAAAACAGGTGAGATTTATCTCCTCTCTGACACAGGGACACAAAGCAATTTCCCTGCGCAGGTACCAGCTGTTCTCCTCTATCATTCATCCTCCCTCTGTCCCTCCGGTTCTCTCTCTCTCTTTCTCTCTCTCCTCCAGCTGCTGGCCGGAGCTCCGTTTGGCACCACTCGCAGTAAGACCATCCCTAAAGACCAGGTTGCCTCGGCTCAGGACCTGGACACCATCTGGTCACTTGGGGCAAGACTTATTTTTTTTCTATGTTATGTTAAAATATACTGATATACACTGATTAAGCATAACATTATGACCACCGAGGAGGTTTTTGCACCCATTAATCCTTTTTTTTAGCGCCACTGAGCATATAGGACACATTGTAGTTCTATAATTACAGACTGTAGTCCTGTATCTCTTTCTCTGTATACTTTATTATCCACCTTTCACCCTGGTCTACAGTGGGCAGGATCCCATAGGAAAGACCACCACAGATCAGTTATTATTTGAGTAGTGGGTCATTCTGGCGACATGTTAGTGTATGTAGTGCTGGCATGAGTGGATCAGCCACAGCAGTGCTGCTGGAGTTTTTAAACCCTTTAGTGTCACAGCTGGACTCAACAGCATCCTGTGGGCAACATCCTGTATGATTTTACATCTAAAATGTGGAGCAGCTAGGTAGGAGAGTCTTTCAGAGAACCTTGTGTTTAAAACAATGTGGTCCTGTATGCTTAATGGCGCTGCAAAAAATGTATAATAAGTATATAAACAAAACTCACAAGCAATAACTCACAAATTTAAATCTTTTGTTTGTTTATATGTTTATCCATACATCTATCAATTGTTTTTTTTTATATTTGGTGTATAATAATAAAATATAACTACTTAATTATCCTAGATATGCTTTATAATATTATTCTTTAAATAATTATATAATATATAAATAATTATTATGGTAACAAATGTGCCATGACTCAACTTTGTTTTGGATGTTAATTTTCTGATATTTATACTTTGGATGATTTACTTTTGTATGTTAAAAGATGTTAAAAGAATTCAGTTCTAAGAAATAATTGCATTATAACTTAATTTTTAATATATTTTTTTATATATTTATTTCATATGCATATGTTAAATATTACTTTTTTCATGTAATTGTCATTCTGGGTACCATTATATTTATAACTTTATTCTGAAAATTATTTTTAAATTACTTTTAGTCTGAATGTTAATTTTTAAAGGAATGTTTATAGCAATTGTAGAAATAATTGTAAAAAAGTTTGTTCAGCTTTTTGTAACTTTACTCTGTATTAATTTTTTTTGTAGAACCTAAATATTATGGTAAAAAAAAATCTTTAAATCTTAAGATTCATCTACATCTTTCTACTGATTAGGGATTTTTTATTTCAGTGTATCTGTACTTCAAATCTATTTGTTTAAATGGTTTGAGTAATTTTTAAATTTTTAAATATCATTATTTACTAGTTCATATTTCTTCATAATTTAGAATGTATAAAAAGCTACTTAAATACTGCACAATAAATAAAAACAAAATAATGAACTACACTTCTGAATGATGTATGACTCTATGTTGTGCCTATTTCTCTCTCTCTGATTCAGTGTTTTATTGTTATTTAATTTCAGGGCTATCTGCAGTACTCAGTGCTCTTCTATGGGTACTATGGGAATGTGCGTAAGATCGGCAGCGCTGGTTACCGCCTGCCCCTGGCCTATTTTCTGGTTGGAATGGCTGTTTTTGCCTACAGTTTCATCACTCTGTTAAGAAAGTAATCATTAGAGTAATCATTATAATCACTGATTATATAAAATATATAGAATCAATAGAAAAGATAACACTGAGACATCAGTCATGTAATTGTAACAGCACATGAAATGAACTTTATTAACTGTATTAATCTCATATTGAACTTGCATATTAGACAAAAAAAGCTTATGGAAGAATTAAGTTTAAAGAAATATTGCACACTTTCTGTAACTCCTATAAACTTAATTTTTAACTTCTTGGGTATCATTGGGTTCGTCTGCTTTATGATATATTTAACTGAAATCACTGATCTCAACAACCAATGATTTATAAAGATTTATAAGCGGTGCCTAAACTTTTTTTATACCACTGTATATATACATATACATTTTTTAAACAAAGAAATTATAGATCCAACCTTTAAAGTCCAGTGCTATGCTGTGTTTCTTTCCTTTCAGGATGGCTAGAAACTCGCGCCTGAGTCTGGCCAGCGCGTCCGACGAAAACTACACCTTCTGCTGGAGAATCTTCTGTGCCTGGGACTACCTGATCGGCAACCCCGAGGCCGCCGAGAGCAAAGGAGCGGCCATCGTTAATAACATCAGAGTGAGTGCTCCCCATAACACACAGCAGCACCCGCTGCGCTCAGTCTCTCAGTGTTCATTTTTCCATGATCCAATTCATTACAGCGTTATCCACCCATGAGCTTTATGTTCTGTAGTATTAGTGATGATTTCCCCAAGGGGAGCGCACCATTAGGGGCTTATTACACATCAAAAACACTGTCATGCACTTGGAGATTATTGAGTTCTGCATGAGTGTGTTTGATTTTACAGTAAAAAAAAAAAAAGTTGTAGAATTTTTTAGGAACACCCAACAAAAGCACTATTTAACTTACTGGGGAAACAATGCGCTTTACATTATATAAGGAATAAAAAAGTGTAAAAATAGGTGTTGTTCCAGCAGCTTATGTTGTTCCCTTAAATGAGCTGCCAGTGTACCTTCACAGCGTGCCGCACTGTTAAGATGCATACACACAAGTCAGAGCTCACCTGGCTCTTAAAGGGAATGACAACTGGCACACTGATTGGTTTATTACACGTTACACCCAAAACACATCCATGATTAATTAAGAAAATTAGTACATGCCTTTTGCACGTTTCAAACTGCGCAAGGAGTATGTTTTGCGCCATGCGATACCATAGACACACCGACACACCCTAAATCCAGCTGCAAGATCCACAATTGACTAGTGCACTATAGATCGCTAAAATAGGGCCCATAATGAGCAATATACATACTCCTATACAGTGATTTTTGGCATCTTAGTGTATTACACACAGTATATGCAAATGACAACTTTGCAGGGGCATTTAGTTTGGATTTGTTTGCGTGTGATGTGTGTTTTTTGTGAATCTGCTTTTCCTTCTTACTGTTAAGTGAACATTTCTTTTGTCTGAAACAGTCTTGACTTACGGTTTTGCAGGAAGCCATTGTGGAAGAGCAGGAGAGAAAGAAGGAAACAAGCCTGTAGGTGCCTTTTCCAGTTTCTGAGCATTTTTCTCTGTATCACTTTTTATTAAATGTACATTCATTCATTCTTATAAAATAGTTGCAAACTAAAGGGAAGTCATAGAGCGACTCTATCGATTGATAGCGAGTTATCTTCAGTGTCAAGTCACATTTTTGTCTTGGTGGAGACAGCCAACAAATTTGTGTGTGTAGTGGTCTTCATTACAGACACTTTGAAAGCCCAACATTATGTTGAATGCATTAATGCTCCAGCATAAATGACCCTACCTTTTTTCTATTTTTTATTATTTTATTTTTTTACCCAACCCACTCATTAGGACTCCTCCTATCACTAGTGATGCCCCAACACCAGGAGGGTAAAGACTAGCACATGCCTCCTCTGATACATGTGAAGTCAGCCACCGCAACTTTTCGAACTGTGCAGCATCACAGCACACTCAGAGGAAAGCGCAGCGACTCGGTTCTGATACATCAGCTCACAGACTCCTTGTGCTGATTGACATCACCGTAGGAGTGATAAGGGGAAAAAGTACGATCTACCCACCAGTAGAAAGCAAGCCGGGATAACCGGGATTCGAACCAGCGGTCTCCCGATTATAGAGGCAGTGCTTAGCCATTTTTAACAGTTTTTTTGTTTCTGGTTTCTTTTATCTTTCTTCTGAACAACATTGCAATCCAACACATCCTTAAAGGTGCAGTTTTTTTTTTTTTTCAACTTTTTTAACGGCAGTCTGGTTTATGTTGAATTCATTCTTTATAGCTGCACAGCAGTACAGTGGAATTCAGCCTTCACATTTTACCCATATATGGCAGTAAACACATTTATTAGTGACTACGGGCAGTGAGCACACAATTGTCTTGCTGGTACATGCCTTTTTTTGCGTGTTTCTACCCACGGGAAAATACATTTTTCACGTCTTTAAGATACCCTAAATCAAGCTGCACAGTGTGTGATTGACGACTCGTCTAAAGATCGCTAAAATAGGGTCCCAAAATTGACCTCTGTTGCACAAGATCATCAGAAAAGCGCAAGTTAACAGTTCCCCAAATAAGAGTAACCAAAATGTTTCACAGAGTATTTTGGATTGTTTAACACTTTTAAGTTACTACATGATTCCTTATGTGTTCCTTCATAGTCTGGATGACTTCAGTATTCATTTCAATAGTAGGAAAACTGAATGAAAAAGGTGTGTCCAAACTTTTGACTGGTACTGTAGATATATGAATATTCACAGGGTATTAATCCACTTTAATGTGTAAGCAGCTCAGTGAGGATTTAGCAGTAGTCATCCAGCGCAGGCCGTTTGTATGAAATACGATTTTGCGGCGGCTGCTGTTGTGCTGCGATTGCAGTCGATGTGGAGGCGAGTAAATCAGAGCGCTCAGTCTGAGGCCTAACGCCAAGAGCAGCGCTATCACACTCGTTCACACACTGATACAATCGCTCGCTTCTTGAAAAGAAAACAATGACTTAAATTTGGTCACCAGAGAGCACATCTGAGAAAACAGGAGCACAGCTGGGTGTGCTACAGTCAGCAAATCCCAAGCAGCTTGGAAAAATCTTGTTCAACATCGGCCTTTCCACCGGTTATTCCCCAAACTAGGCAGCCGTAGAACAAGGCATTTCTCTCTCAACAGGAACTTGAGTCTCTAAAACCCAGGGCTTTAACAGTAAGCACTAGACACTGTCTAGCAGTGAGACATAAATTACTTTAGGGGACATTTCCACCAATATGTCCAAATTTCTATGTATTTGGGGCTGCAAATTATTATTTTGAGTTCATTAGATAATATATTGAGACACACATTACCACATTGAGGCAACAAAATAATATATTGGTGCAAATAGCTAACATATGGATATACAGTACAGGCCAAAAGTTTGAACACCCCTTTTCTTTTTTTTAATGCATTTTCTTTATTTTCATGACTATTTACATTGTAAATTCTCACTGAAAGCATTAGAACTATGAATGAACACAATCTGGAGTTATGTACATAACAAAAAAGGTGAAATAACTGAAAACATGTTTTATATTCTAGTTTCTTCAAAATAGCCACCCTTTGTTCTGATCACTGCTTTGCACACTCTTGGCATCATTCTCTCAATGAGCTTCAAGAGGTGGTCACCTGAAATGAAAAGTTTTCCAACTGTCTTGAAAGAAGGAGTTCCCAGAGGTGTTTTGCACTTGTTGCCCCTTTGCCTTCTTCACTCTGTGGTCCAGCTCACCCCAAACCATCTGGATTGGGTTCAGGTCACGTCATCTGGAATAATTCAATTCATTTTGCAAGACCTCCCTAATGTGTAACATTTGTGAAATCGTCCTCATGTTTATGAATGAGTGTAATCTCTTGTCTTTCTTTCCTCACACAGAGCGGTTCTGATCAGTCTGAGGATCTTAGCCAATATCCTGGTGCTGCTGTCTTTGGCAGGCAGTATCTACATCATCTACTTTGTGGTGGACCGCTCGCAGAAGCTAGAGCAGCAGAAAGCAGAGCTAACACTGTGGGAAAAAAACGAGGTTTGACCAAAGCATGGCTCACCATGTTTTATTTCCTAATGTGGCACACATTCAGGCAGTGATCCAAAATGAATAGTCCAGTCAGAATATTATAATCCCCTTCTTGTTTCTGCAATTATTGTCCATTTTTTCAGCTCCACTGAGCATATAAGTTCACTTGTTCACTTTAGAGTTAAAGACAACAGTCCCTTTGTTTCTTTGCATACTTTATAAAGGGTGGCTATTGTTTGCTGGTGGATCATTTGCAGCACTGTATTGACACTGAGATGGTGGGGGTGTGTTAGAGTGTGTTGCGTTCGTACACGTGGACCAGACACAGCAGTGCTGCTGGAGTTTTTAAACACTGCGTGGATTCACTGTCCACTCTATTATACACTCCTTTACACTGTAGATGTAATGTCAGAGACAGTAGCTCTGATCTGTTGCTGCACAGTTTGTGTAGGTTATCCTTTAGAGCTTCATCAGTGGTCACAGGATGCTGGTCAGTTGGCTATTTCTGGTTGGTGGACATTTCTCAGTCCAGCAGTGACACTGAGGTGTTTAGAAACTTCATCAACACTGCTGTATCAGCACAATATTTAGATTCTCAGGTGAGTTTTTTGGCTTTCTGGGTCACATGGCATTGCGTTCAGTAGCTCCTCCATTTCCACTCACTGTTATGTTTACTTGGATCTCCATGGAAATGCACCCCCAAAGTGTAATTACAGTGTGCAGCACTGGACAAATATCTATTTTATTAAACGCGAGCAGTAGGCAATTTTCTTTGAGTACGTCTGAGAAAAAAACACATATATGGCCATTCTGGACAGGAATAAAATCACAGAGGACCCCCCCATAAAAGAGAAAATCACCCCAGGACACCCTGAGAAACTAATCTCAACCGGATAGGGCTTAACACACACCACCATGCAAGTGTTAATGCAATGCTGAGAATGATCCATCACCTAAATATTAGCTGTTCTGTAGTGATCTATCCTGTGGCATTCTGACCATTGAAGAACAAAGTATGAGGAGAATATGCTAAAATAATATGCAAAAAAACAGATACAAGACTTCAGTCTCTAATTATAGAATTACAAATTGCTCAAATGTGATCACTGTCATAATGTTGTTAAATGCATGATGTAAAAGTATTGCATGCCATCTCATTCCTATAGGTGAGTGTGGTGGTCTCTCTCATCACTATGATCGCTCCATCTGCCTTTGAGTTGGTGGCTCAGCTGGAGATGTACCACCCCAGGACCAGCCTCCGCTTCCAGCTGGGCAGGTCTGAGCTATCAAAAGTGTCCAAAAATCAAATAAAATTGATAGCATAGTTGTTTAATATTAGTTTCTGATCTGATTTTGAATAGGGTGCTGGTGTTGTATCTTGGAAACCTCTACAGTCTGATAATCGCCCTGTTGGACAAAGTAAACAGCATGAGCTCTGGTGTAAGTGATCTTTTTTTATTCTTCTTTTACTTGATGAATATGTGCTTTCCCTGAATTCCTCTAGAGAAAACTATGCTTGATAAAGTTTTAGGGATTTGTCGGGGAAAATGCCAAGACAAGAATTCCAAAAAAAGCATTTCAAATGAGTAAATGATGTGGGGTTGATGCTGCAGTTGGTCAAGTCTAGTTTCAGCAACAGTATGTGCTGAAAGAATGAGGTCAGCTGACAACCTGAATATACTGAATATCAATGGATTTTTTCCAAGATCACAATGTCAGGATTTATGGTGCTGGAATTGTGAAAGATGCTTTAGGAAGCATGAGATCATCATCTTCACACATGGATTGTTCACTACAGAGTCCAGACCTTAACCCCATTGAGAATCTTTGGGATGTGCTGGAGAAGGCTTTGTGCAGCGGTCAGACTCTACCATCATCAATGCTGTTGCAAGATCTTTAATTAATTAATGCAACACTGGATTGAAATAAACCTTGTGATGTTACCGAACTCAGTAAATTCAGGCTGCAATCAAAACTAAAGGTGGTCCAACCAAATATTAGAGTGTGTGACCTTTTTTTGTGGCAACCTTTTTTGTGGCCAGGCAGTGTATTATGCAATACTCACTCTTTTTGCATGCTTTTGCATTTCCACTTGGATCTCTAATGTTCATATAAACACCATCCACCTGTTTTCTGTCTTTCTGTTTAAGTCAGTTGAAAGATTTTGGTGTGAGAAAGCCGATTGGGTTGATGTCTCTTAATCTGATGTCAGAAAAAGGAAATTTGAGTAGAACCACCCTGGTACCTCCCCTCACCTGTCAACCCTCATCAGAATTCCACCCACTAGATTAGTTGAAGATCCGCCATTTTGGCCTGCTGGTTTCACAAGAATTAGACACTAAGCGCTATGTAGAGAACACAGACGGGATCACGGAATTTAGGAATAAAAGCGGAATTCGGATATAAACATGGAGGTACGCAAATTCACAGTGCAAAGTAAAACTAACATCAGCAGATGGGGTTATTCTTATACCGCTAAATGAACACGGAATTGTTCTTGAGTAAAACACATTCTTTTAAAGGTATGGATGGATATGATTTGTAAACAGATGACATGTTAAACGTAAAAAAAAAAAACTTCCATTCGTGTTTTAATGTTTTAGCGACTCATGCAATGACCAATGCATTAAAAACGATGTGCCACACACCCCAAAAAATATATACCTCTCTCCAACTATTATTAATTAAATGCTCATTAATTGGTTATAAAAGGACAATAATATAATTTATCACATGTGTTTCTGGGACATAATGTCATTTAAAAATTTGCGGTTATCTTGACAAGTCTATCAGTGATAAAAAAAAAAGTTTTTGAAACAGTAATTTGACCAGTACTCTGGACCCCAAGCCCCTCCCTCCATGGCAATAGAAGAAATACAAGTCTTGTGTGACTGGGGGCTATTGCAGAACATTTTCTTATTGTTTGCCTCAGATTCAAGGGAACTGGTCTGATTCCACATCTTACCTCGCCACCATATCCCAGCCTGCCGAGACAAACCTGTCTACGATTGTTCCAGAGATCACAGAGGGGAGGAATACGACCTTCACCACAACTGTTGTAGACTTGAACCGTACCGTTATCAGCATCAAGAGGGCTTTACTGTCTGCTCCACCAGCACCAGCGTTGACCCTGCAGAACCAGACGACTTCGTTTGGGTTCAATACCAAAAGTCAGCAGGACCAGTGCTGGGAGACGTACGTTGGGCAGGTGTGTTTCCCTGAACCAGAAACTGAACACTTAACACTGCACTAGGGGGGCTAACAATGTCAAACACTGTGTACAACTCAATTGCTTACTAATAGGTAATAATATGATTTTTTCAGATACCGAGCAAGCTAATCAGCAGCTAACTGGGTATGGCTAATTTATGCTAAATATTATTTTAACGTACTATTGATTTAATACAAAATGAACTTTGATTAAATAATTTCTTTCAGCAAACAATACAAAACAAAAGTCAATAAGCGAATTTACCCATATGCTAAATACAAGGCAGTTGTTGAAAAGATATTAAATACACATAAATACAAATAGGTGCACAGAATGTTCCACCACCAACAGTGTTTTCTTGTCTCATTCAATATGAAAGATTCCCATTGTTTTGTCCCACATACAGTATCTGGACCATTACTCCCCATTAACCCAAAGCCATTAATGCTAGCACTCAAGCTAACAAGCACTTAGCTGCCGCAGCACTAGATCACGTCTTAGCTGACCAACGTCCCTGTGTTGGCTGAACAGCTACCGTAAATAGGACATTAACACTGACAAGAAGAAAAAAAATGAAAATGTATTGTCCTGTAGTAATTGTTTCCCCTTGGATGGGAATGAAATGGCTATGGATTGGATACACGGATTGAATCGTACAGCCAGACAGTTACTTAATGAAACTATCAGTAGACTAAGACAGCATGCATCAATTCTGCTGGATGAAATCCATAGAGCTGATTTAATAGTCTTCCTTCAGGAGCCCTTGTGAGGCTCATCTGGAGGAGTAGAGTTACAGAGGAAAAGGATAGAGCAGAGCTAGAATAGTAGTTAGAAGAGTAGCTAAATGTGTTTACTGCCTATATTGTTCCACAGGAAATGCTGAAGCTCTCAATCATAGACATGATCTTTACCGTGGCGAGTATTTTACTGATCGATTTCATTCGGGGCCTGGTGGTTCGATACCTGAGTGACTGCTGCTGTTGGGATCTGGAGAGCAAGTTTGTAAGTATGACCTTTTTCCAGAAGATTTTCCAGTATGAATTTTAATCCAGTATGGATTACAGTGTGTATTTTTATAGATTGTGAATCACTTCAAAAATACTACTTTCAGAGTGTGTATTTTTCTATTTTAATCCAGTATGAATCTGCAGAGTGTGGAGTTTTACCATATGGCAACAATAATTGTGTTTTTTTTTATTTTATTCCTGTATGAATCTCAAGTGCGTTCTGTTTTCATGGTATTTTAGTATTAACTATAAAGGGATTGTAACCCAGTATGAACTTACAATCTGCAGTTTACCACTATGATGGCAAGAATTGTTGAGTGATTTTAATCCAGTATGAATATATACTATGTGTGTAGTGTTTATGATATAAACATTAAGGCATCCTTTAATTCCAGTACTAATTTGTAAAGTGTGTGTAGTGTTTAATTCTGAGAGTATGTATTTTCAATGTATGTAATTTTCACAGTATAGATTATACAGTATGACAGTAATAACTGGAGAGTAATTTTATTCCAGTATGAATCTGCTGTGTGTGTAGATTATACCATATCACAGTATTAACTATGCAGCGATTGGAATCCAGTATGAATCAGCAATGTGTATAGTGTTTACAGTAACAGTATAGTATCAACAAATGTAGCATTATTTGAATCCAGTGTGTGTAGTGTTTAATTTTGACAGTTATAATTTAGAATTATTATCCAGTATTACAGTGCATGTACTCATATTTTTCATTATTTATCATATTATTTTACAGTCTGTCAGTAATAATTGTGCAGTATACATCTACAGTGTATGTAGTTTCTTCTGACATGGGTGTCTGTTCTAATTACATATGTGATAAATACTCACAAAATAATCTTCTCAGAAAATCAATGCAGCACCAAAAGCACTTCAGTTTTAGAGGTATTAGTCTAAGTTATGCTTTCGTGATATTATGTTCATTGTCCTCAATATCTTTCATTCTTATATTAAATGACCTTCATCTGCCCCTGTTTTACAGCCTGAATATGGTGAATTCAAGATAGCTGAAAATGTCCTTCACTTGATATACAACCAGGGAATGATATGGTACGTATCTGTATGTATCAGGAAGTTGCAGATTCAAATCCTGTTTATGTAGCTTGCCATCGGCTACCAGAGCCTTGAAAGACCTTGCTCTTTCTGGGTGGGTAGATGGCACTTGTTCCCCAAATCACTGCAAAGGGTCACTGTCCCTTCCTCTGAGTGCTCTGTGAGGCTCGGCAGTTTGAAAATAGTCAAACGAGCGCTGGATGTTAATCTACACAAATTTCTCTTCTGTAAACTGTTAATTTGGGTAAGTAAAGCACCTCTGTTTATTTACAGTAAGCTTAGATTCCCAATTTTCTCCAGCACTAAAGCTGGAGCATAAGCATTAGCAGCTAGCGGTTAGCGGCCAATGCCGTCTGGCAGTGCTACACTGAGGAACCCTGAGTGTTCCAGTAAGCCAGGGCGAGCAGTTCGTCCCACGTAGCTTGTTATAACACGGTAAACACACAGGCTATAGCCTGATACAACGAGCTGCGGTTAGTGGGTAATGCTAATGCTGCTCCAGCAGTGCTGGCAAGGATTGTTTCTATAGTTCCTGAAGAAATTTAGTCTCACGCGGTCAGAAAACGTGAGCTAGAATATTACATATTAACAAAAGGTTCCACTTAAGCTCAGAAACTGAATTATAATGCCTCTTTTTTACGCTTGAAACAACATCCAGTGAACACTTATATATGAGGTATCTGTTGACTTATACATAGTACACTGCTGTAACCCCCCCCCCCCCCCCCTCCCCTTTTATTCACTCCAGCAGATTTTACCAACACTGCTCACAAGGTCAGAGTGCTCCACTGGTCCTCAGCTTTCTAATCTCTTTATAACAACTTG
Source organism: Astyanax mexicanus (assembly GCF_023375975.1). Classification (NCBI taxonomy): domain Eukaryota; kingdom Metazoa; phylum Chordata; class Actinopteri; order Characiformes; family Acestrorhamphidae; genus Astyanax; species Astyanax mexicanus. The sequence continues at coordinate 11,323,658 of NC_064423.1, read as the reverse complement.
TCTTTGGCCAAAGCTGACAGTAGGAGAGAGCTCAGATAAAAGTGTGTATAAATCTTTTCTTTATGTCTTTTCTTTCCCTGCAGGATGGGGGCGTTTTTCTCACCTTGTCTGCCAGCCTTTAATGTCCTGAAGCTGATTGGGCTCATGTACCTGAGGAGCTGGGCTGTGCTCACCTGCAATGTGCCACATCAGCAGGTCTTCCGAGCCTCCAGGTCAGGAGACATGTTGGTTATTGATGATCTGAGAGCAGTTTTATGGATTCACTTACTTTTTACCCTTTGCCCAGGTCTAGTTGAAGAGACAAGACATGTTTGGTGTTTTACTAAATGGACAAGAACATTGGCACACCTGAATACAAATAACCCATTCTCACTCCACAGGCATTATAGTGTTGTCAGTCTTTCCTTTGCAGCTCTAACAGCAGTTACTGAGTCAGCAGAACATTGGGCACTTTTCTTCACTATGCTCCTCAGTACTCGGACACCCTGCTCTGTAACTTTACATGACCGTGGTTCCTAAAGGCTTTTACATTTCAATAATAATCACTGACAGCTAATGCTGGAATATCTAAGAAGAGAAGAAACATCAGAAACTGGCAGGTTTCTGATGGCCTAGAAGCTAGTTTTTGAACAATTATTAAATCAGCTGGATTTAGGGCGTGTTGTTGTGTTTTTTGGTATAGTAAGCATGAACTAATTCTTTTAATTAATCTTGGGAGTGGTTTGGGCATAATTGGAAATAAACCAATTAGTGTTTCACATGCCATTTCATTGAAGAGCCAGGTGCGCCCTGGCTTTGGTGCACTGATATATTAACAGCGCAGCACTTTTGCACGTCTCAGCAGAAGGATAATGACCTGCGCGATCATGCTGTGACAGAATGCCAGCAGCTCATTTAAGGGAGCAGCAATGTTTTTTTATTCTGTGTGTGTGTTTAACAGGGGTGTATGCTCTGACGACTGACTGTTTGTTTCTCTTATAGTTTTTTCTAGTAGTCTTTAGTAGTAGTTGTCTATTAGTGTAAAATCTTCACATTTGTCCATGTTCATAGATAAGCCATAGTAATAGTCATACAGTGTCAGAAACCACAGTTTGGGTAGAGTGTGCTTTAATTTCTGTCTGTGGTTTGCACAATGTTATTTGGGGGGGGAGGGCTACTGTGTGTGACTGTGTTGCTTTAACAGTCATCAGACTGATAAACTTTGAACTTTGAGAGGAACAAAATAAAATTGCATTTTAAGAAATTAGATAAGAATGGACAAGTGTGTCCATACATTTTAGATTAAAAGAGAGGTTGATGTGGATGTTCTGCTGGTAAAAGTGTCAGTGAGTTCAGTCAGTGTGGGATGAGTGAGGAGAACTTATTCTATTTTATTTCTCATCTTCAACCACTTAAAATTAATTTTCCATGAGCCACAACTTTATCAGCCAGCATTCAGCACTGAGACCATCAATGCCCCATTACACCTTCAATATACTAAAGACAGAGAAAGAGAGAGAGAGAGAGAATGAGGAGAGTAAGCAGTAAAGAAAGAGAAAGGGGGAGAGAGCATGAACATAAGGATAAAGAGAAAGAAGTGAAGGGAAAAAAGGAGAAAGTAAGATAAAAGTAAGAGGAAGAAGAGACAGATTGAGATAAAGGGAAATAAAAGTGTATGAACAAAGCGAATGCAATGAGACAGCTAAAAAGAGGTAGAGAGAGTATGAGCATAAGGGTAAGAGTGATAGATTGATATAAGAGAGAGAAACAATAGAGAGACAGACAGAGATAGAGATGGAAAAAGATGAATTGAGTGAGTAAGGAGAGAAAGAATGAGAACTACATTTAGACAGAAGAGAAAAGAACAGAAAGTTAACAGCCCAAAATGATAAAAAAAGATTTTGTTGGAAAACCTGAGGAAATCAGGGGAAAAATATACTCAGTGTATTCAGAGATTTCTTTATTTTTGCATCATAAGAGAAACAGGCTGGATTGTACCAATTAAAAATATGTAGAAATTATTTTTTCAATTCAGACAATGAAGGGCAGAAATTTAAAACTAGAAAACTGGAAAATACATTTATTTTTTTCATATTAAATGCGTTTTAAACCTCATTATGTCCAATTTTCTATTTTTAAATTAAGAGTCAAATGGAGAGACAATGAAAATAATAAGCTGATAAACTGACCATTTTTTTGCTTTCTGTCCAATAGCTTTAGCTGAGTTTTTCTCATTTAAATCTAGAAGAAAATATGAGAAATTATTTTAGTCAGTCAGATTTATGAATGTTAGCTGCTCATGCTAACTATGCTATTTACACTAATGCTAAATTATGCTAATGCTAATTCTAAACATGAAACATCTTGGGGTTTTTATAGTGTCAATTAAATAAATAGTCCAAGGAGTCAAAGTAAATGTACAAGACAGTTTCTGATTTGGGATTATAAAAAAAGGAAGGTACAGAAAAGAAGAGGGAGAAATGGAGCGAAGAAAAGAAGTAATAAAAAGAGGTGGGGGAAGGAGGGAGGGATGTAATCATTGCAGTCATTTGTCACACCTCATTGCTCTCTTGTTCGCAATCTCTCTTTCTGTCTTGCTCCCTTGTCCTGTGTATCTTTCTCTCTCTCTGTCTCCCTTTCTCTCTCTCTTACTGTTTCTCACTGGCATTCTCTCTATCTCTGAATTTCTCTGTCTCTTTCTTTCTCTCTCTCTCTCTCTCTCTCTCTCTCTCTCTTTCTCTCTTTCTCTGGCTCTCTTTCTGCCCCCCCCTCTCTCTCTCTCTCTTTCTCTGGCTCTCTCTCTGTCTCTCTCTCTCTGTCTCTCTCTCTCTGTCTCTCTCTCTCTCTCTCTCTCGCTGATATATTTAATAGCTGTGTTGTCGAGTGCTCTCCCAGGCTTATCAGTCACTTGCAGATGTGAATTGAGACGGCGAGACCTCCACTTATTCAAACACACCTCATTTACTCACGCTCTCCTTTTCTCTGGCATCTCCTTCCCTCTCAGAGCAAAGAGAGAGCCTCCACTGCAGACACAGAACCAGAAACAGCTCATCAGAGACTGAGTGGATCTTCTCCAGTCAAGTGTGTGATACCAGTGGAAGCCTTTTTGAACAGGGTTGTCACATTGAGCAGCAGATTCTGAAAAGTTAATGTTTGTAAGTGGAATCCCGTGCAAAATGTGTCTTGGCATAACTGGTGCTTATGTATCCAGGCCAAAGGGATAATTGTTTAAATTTGTGGATAGAGAATTTAACACAACAGACATTAAGAACATAAAAGGGCCCTAGAATAGAAACACTCTTAGTTATCTTGACTAAACATGATCTGAATCAAGATTTTGGGGACCAGTATCAATCGTCGAGGTTAGATGTAACTTTTCCAGCAGTCAAACTTGAAATTCATTATCATTCATGATTTTTATTTTGTACATCATTTCCCAAGATGAAATGTACATTAAGTATTGGAATCAAACACGTTTAAAATGCTTTTGAACTTCAAGCACACCTGTGTAGAATTGCACTACGGTGCACAAAGTGAAAACACAGCAGAAATGAGCGGCTTATTTTGCACTGTTTACTGTTTTGGTGTTTATTAGCTCCCCACTGAGTTCTGATACTCTTAAACTCTTAAAAGGGGTATCCAGTCAATGGTGTTAAAAGTCCTCTGTTTCAACCCCAAGTCACATTATTTTTTACACATTCTACAGAATGAATCGGACATCGCATAAAAAAAAACAAATGCCAGACTGGCTAAACCAAACTGTTAGTTTCTGTGAGTTTCTGTAGCTGTTTGCCTGCTCCATAGTTTAGCAGTTGAATAAGAATCTACAGTTTCCTGTGACCAAGGAGTCTCTACATTGTGCCTCATTCAAAGCTCCTGTAATCCTTAATTTGCAGATAGGATCTGATCAGATTGCAGGATCAACTGAATTTCAGAAATGATTGCATATTTTGGCTGAAATTTAACAAAACAGATGAATAGCTGATTTATATTTAAACTATCATGCCTGTTGCAGTGTGCAAAAGCTCAAGGACTGTGTAGCTGGGGGTCTGCTCTGCAGTTTGCAGAAGCCACGGGTCTATAAAGGGTCTGCATCACACAAGCAGAGATACTGCATTGGTGAGAGATTGTGCTGCACTGTCTGGAAGGCCACTGTGATGCAATAAACCAACAAGAAAAGCAGAGTTTTATTTTTTTTTCCCAAAATACCTCTAAAAAAGGAAAATCAGCATTTTTTTCTGAGAATCCATAAAAGGGTGGTAAAACATAACACTGCATTTGAGCATTTTCTCCCCAAACACAATGTCATATACAATTTATATAGCAAATAACATGTTTTTTTGGTTTGTGTCTTTATTTTGCAGATCAAATAATTTCTACCTCGCCATGCTCCTCTTCATGCTCTTTCTCTGCATGCTGCCAACCATCTTCGCAATAGTGAGGTACCGGCCGTCGCAGCACTGCGGACCTTTTAGGTAAATGAACCAGCCTAATAAAGCTCCATCTGAAGGGAAATATGCACAATTTAAACCACTTTCATTAAAGCCTCAACAATTAATCTCTGCCAGAGACCGCACTGACTGTAAACAAGATTACATTTATAGACCCAGTTTAGAAGAAATGGGACAGTGTGCAAGATTAATGAAAATGTAGTATTTTTTACATTTACGTTGACTTTTATTTGATTGTAGACAGTATGAATATTCATGTTTTGTCTGGTAGCTTAATTTATTTGTTAATATGCATCAGTTCCTGCATTGCAGGCCTGCAACACATTTGAGGGGCAGGTAAGGGCTAGTATTGAGATGACCTGACAAAACATTAGGGTCCCTATTTTAGTGATCTTTAGTGCATTGTCAATTATGCATCACACAGCGTAAAAATATGGCTTGCTCTGATCAAAACGATCAAAAAAAGGCATATGTATAAATTCTCTTTTGTTTTGGGTGTAACGTGAAATAAACCACTAAGTGTGTCATGTATGTAAAATGAAAACTGGCCTTTTAGCTGATTTTTTTTTTTTTTTTTTTTTTTTACTTTTCATGAATCATAAAACATCTCCCTTCTCGTCTCTGTAGTGGTCAAGAGAAGATTTATGACATCATATCGGAGACCATAGACAATGACTTCCCGCTGTGGTTCAGTAAGGTGATGGGTTACGTCACCAGTCCAGTGGTCGTCCTGCCTGCCGTTCTGCTGCTCTTGTAAGTGGTCCTCTCAGTCACGCTAGGCTAAATTAGCTAATTAAAAAAAAAACTAATATCCTGGTCATTACAAGACAAATGTTCTGGTTCTGCTTATGCATCAGTGCCCTTTGACCTCTCCAAGGTTGTTGTTTACAAAGCACTTCCTCACTGTCATTTTTTTCTCAGCATGCTGATCTACTACCTGCAGGCCATCGCCAGATCCCTCAAATTCACCAATAACCAGCTGAGACTTCAGCTACAGACTGTGAGTAAAACCATGAACATTAAGTACTGAGTAATTGGGGTTAGTATGTACTCAACACTGACGGCATATCATGAAACAGGAACTATTGTGTCCCATGGCTTTTGCCTTGCTCCATTGAAGCTAAAGAATTCTCACCTAAATGTGGATGTAATATCTGCCATTCGCATGTCTGTTCACATGGACAATTCTAGCCAGATGCCTCCAGTCACGACCATAACCACCCAGTGGGTTGTCCACTATGCACATCACGCACACGTGACACTGTGGATCGGAAAAAGCCAGTCCTCACTCGCAAGATAATACCTCTCAACTTAGTGTTCCCAAGCCATCACCTTAGGAAACACTTCATGATCTGTGGATTTGGACAAAAACATTGGGATTGGAGCTCCATCATTTATGAAAACATAGTTTTACTGCTTTATACCCCTCTAGCCCATGTCCATGTTTTTTTGCCATCTATAGTTGCTTCATGTTTATTTGAGTTATATGAGTTGTTGCAAGCTTAGAAGAAGAGCTAGAAACCTAGATGCAATAACCGACGAGGAAATAATAGAAACAGGTTGGTATTTATACAAGACAGATCAGGTGTGTGCAATCGGAAGCTCGGAGAATATGAACGCTGTAGCGTCACGTGATCAGCAGAGTCAGAGGGCATGCTGGGAATTGGAGTTTTTGTTAAATTCAGAGTCTAGAGCAGGCAGACTGACAGCATCAGGACTGACATGAGTCCCGAAATATTTTCAGTGCATCTCTGCAAGCATTATACAGAAATTTCAGAAAATAAATAGGTATTTAGCTTTGAAATGTGATGAAAATGTTTATTGTTTTATTCAAATTATTTTGAAGATTTGATATTGATTTTTATGTTGGTATTTAAATGGTGTGCAAAATAATCTCTGTAATATTCTTTGCCACAGGAACGCACTGATGACAAAAAGAAAGTGTTCCAGTTGGCAGCAGGTAAAGTTCTCAGGATTGTTGTGGTTGCTAGTATTGGTTAAATGAATTACCTCAAATTACTGCATTAAAACTGTCGAAATCCCATACCAATAACATTACTAGTACAGACAGATCTGCAGCTACTGTATACACTCTCTACAGACAGATCTCAGCATAATTCAGTGTGTGTGTATGTGCATGTGTATGAGTTGTTAATATACTGCTTTAGGTCCTATAAATTATAGGCTTTAGCTTTGGAAAGTAACATAGCAGTGGTTTTTACTGGAGGTTTCACTGTATTTGTGAAATTAGACAATACATCACACACAAAATAATGGAAGATGCTGATGGCAACAGAAATGTATTTACAGATCTTCCTTTTTTTTATATAATTTTATTTCTAATTCTTCCTATTTTCTCCCCAATTTACATGGCTAATTACCGAACCCACTCATTAGGACTCCCCCTATCACTAGTAATGCCCCAACACACCAGGAGGGTGAAGACTAGCACATGCTTCCTCCGATACACGTGAAGTCAGCCACCGCTTCTTTTTGAGCCGAGTAGCTAGTGCGCTTGGAAGACAGCGCAGCGGCTCGGTTTTGATACATCAGCTCACAGATGCCCTGTGCTGTGGACATCACCCTAGGAGTGATGTGGGGAGAGAGTGCCATCTACCCACCTGGAGGGAGCAGGGCCAATTTTGCTCCCTCTGAGCGCCAGTGGCTTGATGGTGAGCTCCCAGCATTCTCCTGATGTTGGGGTAAAGGGTGGATAAGAGCTCTGCCATCATCAGGAACATCACCAGTAAAGATAGCAGCATGACTTTATTATTTCCTCATCTTGTACGACATAATTCAGTGCAGTGTCCTGAGTCAGGAAAATATCACATCTGACGCAGAGATATACATTTGCTATTTAAACATGCAATGTTTTTGTGTTATAAATAAATACTAATACTTTAAAATTATAATTTTTTAAGGTTTTTGTCATTTTGTGTTGTATATCGCAATTTCTCTTAAATATATCGAGGTTATTTTTTTATCCCATCACTCTGGAAAAAAGAGCCACTTCAGTTTCTGAATCAGTTTCTCTGATTTTGCTATTTATAGGTATATGTTTGAGTAAAATGAACATTGTTGTTTTATTCTATAAACTACGGATAACATTTCTCCTAAATTCCAAATAAAAATATTGTCATTTTGAGCATTTGTTTGCAAGTTGTCAAGTGTCAAGTAAGCTCCTCTATGAATATGCAAAGGACTTGAATACTATTTTGTAAATCTGTCCCATGGTGCTTTTATTCTATGTACATGTCTTCCACCAGCAAGTCTCCACTCCCCTGAGGGTGGTGACAAAAAGCCCGAACAGGAGAGTGATATCACCAGCATGGAGTCACCTGCCCGTTCCACCTCCCCACCACGCCGCAATGGCACCGTCACCAACTTCCAGTCCCCAGTTCGGCAGGGCAACAGCATCCGCACCATCACCCAGTCTGCCTCTCGGGCTGAAGTCAGGATTGCTGGGGCCTCCAGGAGCCCCTCTGTCCCGGTCCGACCCAAACCCAGACTGGAGCACATACCCAACAGGTCTGACCTCATAACTCCTTACACGTAACTGACTAACCATTAGGGATGGTACGGTTGACAATTTTAATGTTATGCCAGGAATTTCCATCATACCAATTCGAATCTAAATAATTTAAATGAGCTTCTTGTCTCTGCGCTAAAGCAAAAAACTGTTCTATGCTTTGCTATTCTGTGCTAAGCCATGTGGTTACTGTAACTCAGATTTTTCCCCTCTACAAAATGGAAATAAATAAAAAGTATGTTTTTATCATTCAGAGAAAAAAACAGTGTTACATATTATAGAAAACCTTACTATATAAATGCAGAAAAAAGTAAACAAAATAGCAAATATTAGAAACTGCATTTAAACCTCTACACTGCAAACTCTGCTAAATAGCTGTAATGACTTAAATAAATAAAAAAATAAATTAAAACAATAACTTCATTGTTTGAGTTCAGATACTTTTAAACTATTAGGAAAATATAAATACGTCACTTAGATGTTAGCATGCTCAGTAGCACCACTCAGGCTCCTGCTCTAAACAGGACTGGTTGCCATATTGTGGAGCTGGGGATAATTTCAGGTGTCATGTCCTGAACTGGCACCATATATTTGCATACTGGATGTTTGAACCCCATATGGCTCACCACAAGCACATTTGAGAAATATTGTGTTGTAGTCTTCTCTGGGTCAAGTGCACAGTGCACTATTAGCTAGCTAAAGAGACTGTTGTATGGTCTGTTTTGGTTTGTATTTAATCTAGCAACTGGCTAGCATCCTGCTAGTTATTTCATCTTCCCAGGCTCACTCTCCTTGCCTATAGCTATTTTAGGAGAGTTCTAAAGTGAGGCAAAAATGCTTAAAGTAACATTACCGCAGGGAAACCAATGAGGCTGTAAGAGCAAATTTACTCTCTCTCTATAGGTAATAATTGTCTACTGTCCCATTCCTAGTTATCAAACATCATTACATTGCTTTTTATTTCCCATTCATCTTTGCTCTGCTAAGTTCCACTGGCTTCCATCTCTGCGTGTGTAGTGCTTACAGAATGTTTGGCGGCCCCTCCATTCCCCAGAGGCAGATTCACAGGGTGGAGTACATTCCCATTCCCGTCAGGTTTGGATTTCTCTTCAACATATCCTGAAGTTACAGTGCAGTTAATTAATCATGCAAAGATTCAGACATTTCTTTCTAGACTAATGGTGACACTAATGCAGTCACTAAGTGTATCAGCTTAGTATTTGACCCTTGAACCCTAAATGTGCATTGTGTTGCCTTTGAATGTCTTCAACAAGGTCAGAAATGTATCACCAGCAGATTTCATTCAAAGGCTTCATGGCAGAATCATCATTCATTTGCTCAACACAAGACATCTAGGACCATCTACCACCATGTAGAGAGACACTAAAGGCTGTTAAATTTTTTAAGGGGCTAAGGGGGTTACCTAGACCTGATGAGAGTTGTCAAAACTACCTATAAAACAATATTTACATTTACAATTAACCATTAGTATGGACATTACTGCAGCTTCTAAGACATACATTAATATAAAGTTTTGCACTGGAGCTACAAGGCTATTGTAGCTAAAAAAAAAAAAGTAACAAAAGCTTACAATTACACATTAGCATCATGCTACCTGCATGCTTAAATCATTACACACTCACCTCAAATCATGCCAGTTTGCTATGCAATATAAAATATTTTTTATATGATACTTTTTCTTATTTTGGTGTGTAAACATGGCTAGACTAATTGGCTAAATTTATAAAGTGTAGCAGAAATGTAGCATAAATTCAGTTTTTTGCTGATTTAATCCTAGTTATTTGTCTATTTATCATTAGCCACACATTAGCTAAGCTCTGTCTGTGTTTCTCAGGCATCCAGGCTATCTGGGTGGAATGACTGGTTCATGCCGCTCCAAGTCCTATCAGCATATGGCCTACAATCCCACCATGCGCTACACAGAGAACATCCACTCAGATCCGCTCTTCAGAAAGAGCCTCAGGCCTGTCCGGCCTGAGCCTGGCATCGTCACGGCCCAGAGCTATATAGGTCGACGGGCACACACCACCCGCTACGTCATTGTAAATGAGCAAGAACCTCGCAAGAAGCTAATTCGCTCCACCACTCGCATCCCACGACACTATCGTCTGGTGGACGAACCCGAGATTGTGGAGCTGTACCCTCGAAACATCAAGCGCTACATCCCTCGCACGCCCCACCGCAGCCAACAGCCACACCTCAGCGAGGAAGAAGAAGAGGAAGAAGAAGCGCAGGCAAAGAACACAGGCAGACGAGTGTCGGTTGGGAAGTCCCACAGGCAAAGGTCACTTTCTGACCTCCACCAGCCTGCTCGCTTTTACATCGGAGACACCATGGATAGCCGCCTAGCGCAAAGCTTATACGGAGGAGAAGAGGAAGAGGAGGACTATGGTGAAGACTGGGAGGAAGAAAGTTCTCATCCAAAGAGCTCCTGGGTGAACCTCAAGGCTGCGGAGACGGCCCATAGGCATGCAGAACCTCATGTCAAGCCAAAGAGCAAGCGTAAGGGGGAACCATCGCTAACCGAATCTGATTCTGCCTCGTTAGCATCTAGTAGCGATCAGCAGAACAGCAGCACTGACCAGTACATTCAGGTCATCCACAACAAAGAGAAATATCTGAAGCACAGTGGCAAGCTAACAAAAAAGAAGTCCAAAACCAGTGAAGAAATTAATACAACTGGATCCAATGACCTTGTATGCTCAAATGTTTGATTTGTGTGATATGCTCACAGACAAAATAAATATGACACACCGTAAAAGAGTTGTAAAGGTTGGAATGGAATTGGAAAGGAACGAAACTGTGTATGTGTGAATGTAAAAATGATATATGTAAAGACAACATAGTTCCAGTCTATAGCTACTACTACAAACAAGGGTGAAGGTAGCTGGCTGATGGATGGCTTTGATTGCAGGCACTTCTTCAAAAAATTACCATAATGTTTCTCTCAGTCCAATGTCCAGCGATGCCCCTCTTCAAAGTCTGTCAACTAGGCAAACTGTATTTTTGTGTAGTAAAGGCATGTCTAGCAGTCAACAATCTCTTACCAAGAGGTACACTACCCAAAAGTAAAGCACTTTCATATAGGGAAACAGAAGAACCACTTTAATGCCCTCTTGTGGCAAAACCCAGTGTCTAAAATCAGACCACACAAGTGATTATGTATATATCTGCCTGAGAAATAAACCCTTTGTTGAGCACAGCAACAATATATGTTTTTATAACACCTGTATAAACATTGAATAATGTACTTACAGAGCAACACCTAAACAAACGACAGCTACTTTGGGTAAGTATTTGTAACAACAGTTGTTTATGAAGGGTATAATGTTGTATCTGTTTCCTTTATTATAACACTGATTCTAATTGACATAAACCTACATAAATATTTATAAAGGCTTATTCCCACTGATATATACCTAGAAAAACATTAAAAACTCCAACTGACATATCTACTTACATACATAAATACATACATACATACATACAGAATAATTTAAAACACTTATTCCTACTGATATAAACCTATGTATGCATTTATAAACCCTTTACAAATACATTTTCCAACAGACATAAACCTTTATAAAGGAGTCTTCCATATGAAAAATAAGCCTTTAGAATATATAAATACTATTGGTAGAAGTCATTATAAATGTTTTAGAAGCCTAAGCTTCATAATAGTGTTATAAATGGAGCACATGGTTCATTGTTATGTGGGTTTTGGGTAGTATATAGATTCTCATTGCTTTGTTGTAAAGCACATGCAGTAGAGAATGCCACCTTGAACAAAATGTAAGAGCTTTATTTTGAACACCTCAAATGTACATTTTGTTTAAATGTGATGTTGATATATTCTGTACAATGTAAGAACAAAGTACATTTATTACAGTAGAGGTTACTGTAAAGCACATATGCCAGACCACAGTGTCCAAAATATAGGAGTTCTACTTTGCAATGATTGAAAGTACATTGTCATTTTTTGATACATATTATTTAGTCTGTACAATATTAGTTGTACTGATGCAATGCAAAGATTAAAAGGCATTTGCCATAATGTTAAAACCACTGTAAGATGTAGTAAATGGCACTGATTATCTTGGACCAATGGCACCTGTCAAGGGGGGGATATACAGTAGTAGGCAGCAAGAGAACAGCCCTGTCATGAAGTTGATGTGCTTGAAGCAGGACAAATGCCATAAGAATCTTACAACCCACATTTTGTTTAACTGGGTAGCTAACACTGTTAGCTAGATAGCTAAAGTTAACAGCATTATATTTAACCGGGTAGCTAATACTGTTAGCTAGTTAACAGCACTTTATGTAACCGGATAGCTAATACTGTTAGCTAGTTAACAGCATTTTATTTAACCGGGTAGCTAACACTGTTAGCTAGATAGCTAAAGTTAACAGCATTATATTTAACCGGGTAGCTAATACTGTTAGCTAGTTAACAGCACTTTATGTAACCGGATAGCTAATACTGTTAGCTAGTTAACAGCATTTTATTTAACCGGGTAGCTAACACTGTTAGCTAGATAGCTAAAGTTAACAGCATTATATTTAACCGAGTAGCTAACACTGTTAGCTAGTGGGTTTTTCTTCATTAGAGATTCCAACGTTTTTTTTTTTTTTTTTTTTTTTTGGAAATGCACTGAACAAAATCAGATGTCGGACAGAAACAAGCCCAGGTATATAGATTGTTTTGAATGTCTCAATGTTTACTCACTGTTTACAACACTTTCAGTTTTTTTGAGGAAAATCTAAGTATAATTTTTGTTTTCCATGACATATCATTTTAATATTATTTATAAGTCATTATAAATGTTTTAGACTATTATGTTAACCCCTTTATTCATTTTATTAATTAATTTAATGTATTATTTAATGTTTTATTTATTTGAGATTCTCTGGTTTAACCTTTAAACCTCGGTGCAGAACCCACAGGCAGGAGGAACTACATTTCCCAGAATGCAGCACTGTCACGTGCAGCGCATTGAGGAAATAGAGCCGTCCTGAAAAAAAGTGAATTTTTCTATAGGGAGAGAAAGCAGAGCAGGACAGTGAGGTTCTCTGTGATCCTGCTGGAGATCTTTTACAGGATTATCAGCGTGTCAGTGATCGACCGTCCTGATCAGCTTCTGGAACAGGAGATCTGGACTAGTGATCACAGCAGCTGAACTGGAATGAATGAGTGGTGAGCTCCCATTAGGGGTTTCGCAGTAGTTTAGTGTGCTTGTGTGTGTGTGTGTGGTGCACTGACATCTGGTGTGTAGTGCTGGAGGATCTGGTTCAGAGCTGTAATGGATTATGAGGAGAAGGCGAACTGGGTGGCGGAGCTGCTTCTGGGCTACAGCAGAGACCAGTCCGGCTGGAAAAGCTGCAAGAAAACGGTGAGTCAGCCTCCGCGTTTACCGGATTTACCGGTGATCAGTGATGTGTTAAAGTTACACAACCGTGTTTGCTGTGTGTCCAGAGTGAAGTTGTGGTGTACTGGAGACCATCGGCCGAGTTTACTGGAAACGTGTAAGTACACCAACGCTAGCTACTGAAGAAACGACTGATTATATAATCTCTCTCTCTCTCTGGATGACCCCATTCTTATTTTTTTGATGTTTGTGCAAAATATTAAATATTATATAATATATGATATGAATTATGTCTACTTTAATCATTCAGGTCAACTTTGAATTATTCAGTATCCATTATGAATTATTTAGCATCTACTATAAATCATTTGCCTGGTCAAAAAAAAAAGTCGCCACCTGGAATCTACTAAGCAAATGATCTAGGGTTGCTGCAGTTGGTCAGGTCTAGGTTCAGCAACAGTATGTGCTCAAAAGCCCTAACCCGACAGGATTAATTTCTCAGGGACGTCGGTAAAAAAATATTTCACACTTATATTCAGTGATAAAACTCTTGCATATGGACTGGAACTGAAAATAGTTTTTTGGCTTTCTCGGTCACGACATCGCATTCAGTAGCTCCTCCATTTCCACTCACTGTTTTGTTTACATGGATCTCTGTGTAAACATGGGCCCAAAGTGTAATAGGTATTTTACTAAACGCGAGGTGACAAAACTCAGAGATGTGAGTCCCGACGGGAATAAAGTTACTGGAGGACCACAAAGTTCAGCGAAAAACAGTAGATAATTCAGCCTGTAATTTTCTAATAGGACATCTGAGAAAAACACATAGATGGTCATTCCAGGAAGGAATGAAATCCCAAGAGGACCCCGCATAAAAGAGAAAATTACCCCAGGACCTTTTGAGAAACAAATCTCGTCCGGGTAGGGCTTTAGAAAGAGGTCAGCTGACTACAGGAATATACTGAATGACCAGGTTATTCCATCAATGGATTTTTTCTCCCCTAATGGCACAGGCATATTCCAAGGTGGCAATGCCAGAATTTATCAGGCTGGAATTGTGAAATTGGATTATTGATGTTGTGATATCACATCTTTTTTTTATATCTGCAATACATTATTGATAAGTGGCATCAAATATTGTTATTTTTATTGAAACCCCCTGTGGTGAAGAACATTGGTTGTCAAGTTCTTTGAAAATCTATGATTCCTGGTATTTAATTATTTAGTAGTATTTATCCTCTTCAGAAACACAAATTCTGTGAAGTATCATAGGAATTGTCTTACAATATATTAAGAATCGCAGAATCACAGTATCCTGATAACGTTTTTGTGAGAAACATATTGTGATAGTATCGTATCGTGAGATGCCCTGTGGTTTCCACTCCTACTCAGTATCTACTAAGAATCTGAAGTATGTATTCAGGTTCCACAATATCGACTTTGAAGTATTCAGTACCTTCCATAAAACGTTCAGGATTCACAATGAATTATTCAGTAATATCTACAATGAATAATTCAGGATCCTCTTTGAATTATTCAGTGTATACTATGTATTACTTGGTAACTGCTCTGGACATATTTAGTATGAACTGTGAATAATTCAGCGTGTACTGTAAAATTGCACAGAAAAACTATACATGTAATTAAAATTGAAGATGGTATATGGCAGGACTGTCCAAAGGTGGTCCCTGAGGACTGTTTGATTTGGCCAGAGCAAATTTAGCGCACTAGACTGTTACCTTTACCCCATAAACATGGTTATTGAACACACAGCTATTTCTGCGTATGACATCTAAAAATGTGTATTTGTTGCATTTTATATAATTGTGCTTCATTGATTATTTATTTGTGTGTTATAAATGTGTGGCACGGTTCCTCTTGTAACATTAACCTGTCCAGGAAATGCAGATGAAAAGTAATCCTATATAATGTTGATTATATTTTGTAAATGTGTATCGTCCCTGTGAATTGTGTATAATATGAACAGCTCTTGTTAGTATCTCTTATTATTCCTAGTCCAGTATCAGTAGAATTAGTGGTGATCTGTGCCGATGCTCGGTCAGTGATGTACTTGTCTGGCTCTGGCAGGTATAAAGGAGAGGGGATAGTGAATGGCAGTCCGCAGAAAGTGTGGGAATGCCTGAAACCGGACCCCAACGGGCTTCGTGTGAAATGGGACAACAATGTAAAGAAGTTTGAGCTGCTTGAACAAGTTTCTTCAGTAAGTTTCTCCTGCATACAGTCCAGTGTATTCAGTAGTTCAGTATTTTCTGTGCGTTTTCCAGTTTCTACCATAAATTATTTACTCTACTATCATTTTATTGTATAATTGTAACATACTGTATCTAATCTAAATTATTTAATATCTAATTTAATATATTCAGTAGCTGCTGTGGAGTATTTAGTATTATTTTAGAATCACTGTGTATTATTTACATTGTCAATCATTATTCAATATCTTTTATGAATAATTCAGCATTTGCAATAAATGTGTAAACAGCATGGAGCAGAGAAAACATTTGTTCACAGCTGTGTTAATTAGCGTTATCTGGCTAATATATCAGATTAAATTGCACCTTATCAGCAGTTTAGCTAAAAAAAAAAAGGAGGATTTTTGATTTCTGGGTCAGATTGAGACTGGATCACTTTCTCACTGCAAGCGGACCGCTCCAGAGTTTGTTTGGGACCAGACTAAGACCACCTCCTTTGCTCCTTCTCAGCATATCAGTTGAATTAGTGCTTCTTTCTCATAAGGGATTTGTTGCCCTACATGTTTCTGTTTGAGTGTAACAGGTTCTTTTTTTTTGTTGTTCTCAGGACGTAACGGTGTGCAGAACTGTCACTCCCTCTGCTGCTATGGGCATTATATCACCGCGGGACTTTGTGGATGTTATTTTAGTTAAGCAGTATGAAGACGGCACAGTTACGTCAAATGGTGCGTGAAGGATTTCTGCTTTTGTTTGTTTCATTTTCTAATTAGATAAGCCAACCCTCTAGAAATTATTTAAATACACATATTTTATCTGAAAACTTAAAGTGAGTTTATAATGTGACTATGCAGTGGCCTTTGAATTGCATCTAAACAATATGTTAGATTATTACTATATAAGTACTTTTTGTACACTTAATGTTTATATAGATGTTTTTACAGATAGACACACTCACTGCCCACTGATTTTTTATTTATTTGGGTTTATGTTTGTGTCTTATTAGCCACTCATGTAAACCATCCATCCTGTCCTCCTCAGCCTGGCTACGTACGAGGGTTTAATCATCCTTGCGGCTGCTTTTGTGTGCCAGTTCCTGGGTAAGAAATACCAACAGTCTCCCCCCTGTTTTACTGACCAGTTATAGTGTCTGCATTGACATGGTGTAGTTCCAGTAGCACACAGCAGGTGGCAGCACTAAACTATACTATTACTTTACCTGTCTTGCCTCATCTAAAATAGTTTCAGCAGTGCTCAGATCAGCTTGTTCATTTCTAAATGAATAGGAATAAAGTTATTCTTATATATATAAGTCTTATAGATGTATACAATTAAAACATTTTTATGAAAAGTGTGCAGTTTTGGGTTGATTTTTTATAATAAATTACCATATTTTTTGCACTATAAAGCACACTTAAAATCCTGCATCCCAAAAATCATCAGTATGCATTGGCCAGTCAAGTTGTAGGGAGCAGTAAAGCCACTCTGCTGAAGCACAGCTTTATACAGGAGTTTCAATTTAGTTCTCCAGCACAGAGACTGGAGCAACATTAGCATTAGTCGCTAACCGTGCTCAATATTTGCCCGTTCAGAGGGGAGTATTATCGGCCTGTAGCCTGCTGCCTTCCCCGCCTAGCACTGCTGGAGCAGCATTAGCATTAGCCACTAACCCTGCTAACTCTCTTGTCGTTCAGAGGTAAGTTTATTGAATTGTAGTCTGAGTGTTTACTGTGTTAAAACAAGCTGCGTGTGACAAACCACTAGCTAATATCGTTTGCTCAGCTTAGCTTTACTTAACTTATTTAGCTACCCGTGACCACCACCACCCAGCGGGTTCCTCAAGACCGGCTAAATTAGAAGTTCCTTATAGTGTCTCCTAAAATGCTTGTTATTATCCAGTGCGCCATATGTATGAAAGTATACCAGAAAATAGACGTTCATTGATAGTGCGCCTTATAATCCAGTGTGCCTTATAGTGCAAAAAATATAGTATTATTATAATTGACCATTTCAGTAAAATCAGCAGGTAAATAAACAGTTGCGTGATAATATACTTGTTTTATAGTTTACATTCTACTGTTTGTAATACAGTATTTACTACAGGCTGTGTTTGGACATATTTGCTTAGACTTACTAACTGTCCCATATTTTTGCATAGATTATTTTTCCAAACAAAGACGTGTTAATAAAATGTATTCATCTGTAATTTTAAATATAGATTTTTTTATCTATCAGTGCTATATTTTTAAAATGTTACTGGAATGGGTTTTTGAAGTTTATAATTGCCATGTCATGAAATTGATTTCTGTCATGACAGAATTTTGTTTACAATATTGAAGTTTATTGTTAACTAGCTACGTCTGTTTAATGTTAGTTAATTATAATATTAACGGTTAATAAAACCTTCTTTTTCTCTGTTTTTTTGTTTCTTTTGGGCCACAGGGAAGCAAATAAAACCAAGCTGATCAGCTTTTTCCAGACGGATCTCGGAGGTTTGCTTCCCCGTTCAGTCGTGGATTCGTTCTTTCCGTCCAGTATGACTGAATTTTACAGTAACCTCACTAAAGTGGTCAAATCTCTCAAATAGCACTAAAAGCACTTTCTCTACAAAATCTAAGCAGGATTCATCCTGTATTTGTTGTTGTTTTTGCATAACCTTTAATCGAGATAAAATTACTTTAGATTTTTGATTATTTCACTATGTACAAATGGGCAGGGCTTACTAGTATTAACCAATAATATCATATTTCCATCCAAACTAAACCCTTTCCACCCTACTAGAAGTAAAAAGCTCTTCTGTAACTGTAACTTCCCCATGCTCTTAATGAAAGCAGAACAGTAGGATCAGTCCGTGTCGAAGGCTACATTCACACTGCAGGTAAAAGTGGCCTACATCTAATTAAAGTCCACCAAGTCTCACCATGTTTATACTTTTTCATTTATTTGACCCATATCTGACATACGTCTTAACAGTTTGGGCACATATACTAAATTGCATGAACAAAAGAACATTGCTTCACAAGAAGTTTTGGTTTCATCTTTGCCAGCATCACAGGCACTATCAGTGATTTAAAGTGGCTGTATTAAAAAAAAATACAAAAAAATTATCCTTTTTAAAACTGTAGAACCTTTTTTTTACTGATCTATAGCGCAGATTGATTTAGGGCGTGTCTTTGGTATTGTGAAGGTGCAAAAAGCACGCCTTGCATGACTCACAAACGTGCAAAAGGCACGTACTAATTCTCTTAATTAATTATGAGTGTGTATTTGATCAGTGTGCCAGACGTTATTCCCTTTAAGAAGCAGGTGCACTCTGATTTTTCCGTGTTTATATCGTAACAGTGCGGCGTTTTTGCACATTTCTGCAGAGGATACCAACCTGCGTGTTCATGCTGTGAAGGTACACCAGCAGCTTATTTAAAGAAAAAAGCAATGTTAGTTTATTCTTTATTCTGCTTATTGTTGAGGTAAAAGCTGAGTTGTACATGCGCTCCTGCATGGCTAAGATAGGTTTGCGCAGCTGACTGTTGACTGTTGTCAGGGTTTTAATCAGTCAGTGGCGCACCCGTATTTCCCACCGCCAAGATAAAAACACGCCAGATATTTACCTGAATACACCACACCCTTCGGCGTAGATATATTCATAAAGTCCAACACTATTTTAACAGCATAACGACAACATGCCTTGCGCAGGGTGTACGATAGGGCACAATGCATCTTAAACTTACTTTAACTTTAACTCTCTGTAGAATTTAAGTACATTTTACAGTGTTCCTAGTCTTGTAATATTATTGAAACTGAGACATCACCCCAAATATTACCTTGCTATCCAACAAATTAAACCCCTTATTCATTGCTTTTGTCCATTTCCCATCACCTCATTGCTTTTATTTTCGTGTCCTGGACATAAAAGTCAAATTAATTTAAATTTCCAAATTTGAATTATAAAAGTTTGTGCTGTTTCCAGTGCCACTCAAATAACGTATCTGTGTTACACATGATGAAAAAGATTTAGTTTGGGACCCTTTTATTTGCTGTGTGAATATAGCCTGAAAGATCACTGAAGGTCATGCAATGCGTCTTTAATGATTTTCTTTTATTAAACCAATGTAGTTTTAGCTGCAACAGTTTATCTCATTTCAAGTCCTGAAAAATTACATGAAATTATATTTGCAGTCTTACAGTACAACAAATTAGAACCTATATTTGCTTGCTTCAAAATATTCTTTCCTTTATCTGAGGACGGACTGATGTAGCCCCTAAACGTACAGTGAAACTTCCTCTAAATGCCACCGCAGGTCCAGTTGCCTTGATTTCTTCCTGCAGTAGGTACGCATGCACAGGTGTCTGCAGGAGAGTTTAAAGTACTGTATATCTAGCCATGTTGTTGTAAAGAAAAACAGCTACTGTTGCTCAACTATGTGACCCCATTTTGCAGTCGGTCATCATATTTCAACCATTTCATACCTCAGTTTATATATACATATTGCATTTTGAATTTGACGCACAAAGTTTACTTGATTGAAAAGTGTATGTTATTTAATCTTTTCTCTTTTCCCACAAAAACCCAGTATCTCCATTTTTGTGACCTCAGAATTTCATAGTGAAAAGACTGACCAAAAATACATTTTATTTAAATATCCATTTAAAAGTAAGGCAGGTTTTTGCTTATTGTATAAATTAATCATTTTGATATTGTGCACATTCACATTTAGGTGAAAATTGTTAATGAATTGTTTATATTAAGGAACTGAACGTAATATACTTTTGAATGTGTGAACAGCATGTCATTTATATACATACAGCTCTGGAAAAAATTAAGAGACCGCTTCAGTTTCTGAATCAGTTTCTCTGATTTTGCTATTGATAGGTATATATTTGAGTAAAATAAACATTAGCATTTTATTCTATAAACTACAGACAACATTTCTCCCAAATTCCAAATACAAATATTTTATATTTGCCATTTAGAGCATTTTTTTGCAGAAAATGAGAAACGGCTGAAATAACAAAAATGATGCAGAACTTTCAAACCTCAAATAATACAAATGAAACAAGTTCATATTCATAAAGTTTTAAGAGTTCAGAAATCAATATTTGGTGGAATAACCCTGTTTTTTTAATCACAGTTTTCATGCATCTTGGCATCATGTTCTGCTCCACCAGTCTTACACACTGCTTTTTAATAACTTTATGCCTGCACTCCTGGTGCAAAAATTCAAGCAGTTCAGTTTGGTTTGATGGCTTGTGATCATACATCTTCCTCTTAAATATATTCCAGAAGTTTTCAATTTGGTAAAATCAAAGAAACTCATCATTTTTAAGTGGTTTCTATTTTCCAGAGCTCTATATATGTGTATGCAAATTACATGCTGTTCATGTAATTTTTTTAGCTCCACTAATTACAGACTGTAATCATTCTGTTTCTCTTTATACCTTATTGTTACTTCGTTTACCCTGTGGTGGTCCCCATAGGACCACAACAGAGCAGGTAATGTTTGGGTATTTTGGTCATTCTTAGCACTGCGGTGACAGTGACTTGCTGGATCAGATACAGCGGTGCTGCTGGAGTTTTTAAACACCTCAGTGTCACTGCTGGACTGAAAATAATTAACCAAGGATTACAGATAAGGACTACAAAGTGTTCTGTACTTTGGTGAAAAGTTGGGTGGTGTAATTTGTCCTTTTATCATTCCATCCTTTTAAACATGTTTAGAGGTCTCATTGTTGTTAAGGGAAATTAATATACATTGTCAGTAACACTTTTTTTCTGTGATAGGACTACTAAAGGATAGTAACAACTTTAGGCTTTTTAAAAAATTGTTTATGTATGTATGAAACTTTGATCTGTTTTTATGACTGTTTCATGCTAAGATAAGGATATTATGTGTTTGCATCTTGAATCATAACTGGTATTTTATTAATTGTGGTAAATGTTCGTTCATTTTAATTAAAGCCATCAGGGACCAAGACACTTTTTGAAAGGGGAGGGAAACTAGAAAGGTGCTGGGTTTAGTGGGCATTCCAAATGTATTAGAACACATACTGCCCTTTTTCTCTGTTTACATGTACGTCCATGTTTAATGCTGTTAAGGAAAGAAAGGAAGAAATAAATAGTTGAATTGAACTTGAATATTTGGAAATAACCACTAATTTTACTAACATTACTGCCTGCACTTTTAGTAAAACTGCCAGTTTTTTTTAACAAGATGATAACATGGCAGCAACTTGTGGAGAACACGTAGGCCAGGTAGGATTTCTGAATTGTAATAAAAAAACCACAAAGGAGTGGTTCACTGCCTCTTCTCCAGATGTAGTCAATTAGCCAAGGCAAATACAGTGTTAGAAGTTAGCTTCTTTAGTTTTGCACTGAAGCTACAAGGCTAGTCACTGTCTCCAAAAGTACAAAAACAGTGTCAGTTCACTAAAGGGCAACATTTGTAAGGCTATACGAAGTTATATAAGTTTTTCATGACATTTTCTGTTGTAAAATGGCATCAGAATTGACAGCCTTTGTGGTCCTGGGTGGCCCATCTGTCTAAGAGCTGGTTCTTACATAAGGAAATAGCTGGTTCAGGCCCTGGTGATGTCAAAGCTACACATGACCGGGTGTCCCAGACCCAGAGCATTACTGGCCTTTCTCTCACTGGGTAGGTTAGACAGCCCTTTGTCTGCCCATCATTTAGCCTAATGCTAGTATTAAGTGTATGGGTGACAAATCCTGCCAAAAATAATACTTAAATAAAAACACTAAAATGAAAATGCAAATACCGTTTTGCACTTTCTATTTTCAAATGTGTGAATAAATTATGACAAAGTTAAAAACGAAATTAAATCACTTAATTTGCAAATACATTTTTCACTTGAGCACGGCCCGTATGTGACAAAAATAAAATTTTAATTAAAAAGGATTTTTGTCATTTAATTTTTATTACCATACGGGTATCTCACAGTCAAATCTAAAATTAAAAATCTAATTGTAAAAAGAAAACTAAAAGCTTGACTTTCCCCTTGCTTTTTCTTGATGAAGTGCATAATAAATAAATTAATAAATAAAAAAATTAAAAAATGTCCAAACTTAAATCAAAATGCAATGTTAATGTTTGAATTAATTAAAAAATGTAATTTAATGTTCCTTGCATAAGGCTGCATGTCTGACAGAATTAAAATGAAAACACAAGGGGGTAAATTGGGGAGAAAATGGGGAAAATGTGAAATAAACTTATTTAAAAAAAAATTACACTAAATGGAAAAATCAATAGCAAATTGACATTTTGTGATTTATTTTTGGCATGGGCGGTGCTTTAAGTGTCAAAATCAAAAGGCAAATGCAAGAGAAGATTAGCGCTCTCTGCTGGTTATTTACTTTTTTATTTTCCCTTTGCACTTTAAAATGAAAAATCTAATCATTAAAAAACTTAACACTTGTTGCAATAGGAATTTATAAATGTAAATGTGGATGTGCTGTATGTTATTTACCATTAAAAAGCTATTTTGTCATGTAGTCTTATAAATGCTGCCCTTCAATAAAGTGAATTAGACTTCCATTAATTTGTTAGCTACATCCAGTGTAAAATTGAAGAAGCAAAACTTGTCTTGACATGTTTTGTCTGTCTACATTCAGAGTTTTAAGGGACCATGCATATTTTTTATTGTCACTTTAATAGTAAAGGATCAGTGGTCAGGATGAGAAAACTCACTGTGATTTTACACACTGCTGACTAAAAGCTTGTATCTCTATGGGTTGGTTTCTCAGAAGGAGTTTAAATCTAGTCATAGACTGTATTTTACTTTCAAATAGAAAATGTCCAAGTTGCACAATAACAAAGGGACCATGTCTTTAGTGTTCACTGAAACAACTGCTGTGTTAAGTTTAATTCACAATGTTGAGTGAAGTGCATCAACCTTCATTCTGTCCGGTAGTTACTGTATGTTGATGTTTTTGATATGTAATTGATAATCAATAGTAATCATAAATCAACTCAAATCACTGTTTCTTTTCTTTTTTCTTTTTTTTTTTTTTTAAGATTGTGTGATTTGGATGTTTGGTCCATTGCAATGTTCTCTTTCACACACAAGTCTGATTACTGTGTATATCTTGTGTATATCTCGTGTATTCACTGGTGTTGTATCAAAGAGCATGATCATTTGTGCCAGTTGATTGATTGCATGTTTTTGGCACGTTCATACCGTACGCAATTCAAGTTCATGTTTCCAAATAATGTTTTTAAGTTTTAAGTTTAATTGAAGTAAACTTGAAGTATACAGTGTATCTGTGTTTTAAAATAAAGTCTCAGATTTATCATCATATCATTGTTTTTGTATTTTTATTTGTATTATTATTTCTTATTTTGTTTGTATACTTGACTTTGTATATATACAGTGGCCTTAATGGGAATTTGCCCCCTACATATTTCTCTTGTTTTTGCTTTTTTGTCATACTGATATTTTTCTGATTATCAAACAAACTTTAATATAGACAAAGATAACCTGAGTTATTATAGAATTTTATAAATAGAATTTTATTTCTTAAAGAAAAAGTGTTTTACAATAACCACACCTTTTTGAATAGAGCAGAATAACGTTTAAAAAACGAATTCTGTGGGGATATAAAAATTTTACGATATAAGCAGAGGTTATACTAGCTGTTGCATTTTTGTCAAATCAATAATGAAAAAAAACACATGAGCAGGGGCTCCGAGTGGCCCAGCAGATTAAGGTGCTGCCACTATAATAAGGAGATTGCTGGTTCGAATCCTGGTCATGCAGCTTGCCATCAGCTGCCGGAGCCCTGAGAGAGCACGCAATTGGCCTTACTCTCTCTGGGTGAAGTAGCTGCGCTTTCCTCCGAGCGCGCTGTGATGCTGCTTGGCAATGCTGCATTAGCAGGAGTTTGAAAAGAGGCGTCTGACTTCAAATGTATCAGAAGAGGCATGTCCTAGTCCTCAAAAAAAGGGTGGGTGGTATTATTGGCATAGCTTAATTAGGGAGAAAAGTGAGATGATAATTAAGAAAAAGAAATGAAAAATCACATGAACTCCATGACCATTGGTATATCTTGACACATTTTTTCTTGTTGCAGCTATGTCTTTATGTGTAAGCGTTTTTCCTTTTTTAAATAACTCGTAATAAACGTTTGGCAGGAGGAACATGCATGAAGCCCCGCCTCTTTATCTACCATCCTATAAATACAATCTGTCTTTCATACCTGTTTTGACAAGTTTTTAGAACCCTCCACCACCCTCTCTCATCCTTTTAATTCTGTTTTCTCTCATTACTAGCTCAATTGGAGAGTTTCTCTCCATCCCCTGCTTGAACTCCATCCCCCCATCTTCTCCTTTGTTCCATCTTTAAGTTTCCTCCTAGTATTCATAAGTTGATGGCTTGTTCCGAACTAATAAAATAAGAAATACCAGGTTGTTGCTGTGCATATTCATTGATTTTATTGGGGTATTTTTGGAAAAGAAATGATACAGTAATCTTTTACACTCAGTCAAACAGCATCATCTCATATATTAGGAAATTCCTCTGTACAAAAAAAAAAAAAAAGATAAACAACATCCAGTCATTACTGGGAGCTTCAATTCAAATTATTTTGGACCTGTGTTTTCATTCACTGTTCCTTTTAAGAACCTAAAAATAAATAAAATCTGTTTGGTCTGAAATTATTGCATTGTCTTCAAAAGTCCTTCAAACCATAATTTAAAGACCCTGATTTGCTTTATTGTTTGTTTTTTGCATGCATTTGTGAAAACGTCACATTCCATGAAAACGACCTGGTTCATTATGGTTAATCTGGTTAAATACTCTTGGTTAGATACCGTACAAATGTTTTTGTGTATCTATATGTACAGAGTCTGTGCAAATCTCCTTATCAAAACAGGCAAACTTGAGTGCAGTCAAGTTCCCATGAATCCCTGACTCTTGTGTTTGTACGACAGTACAAAGGCAGTAATTACTGTATAAGCAGTGCATTCATAAACACAACGCATAGAAGCTTTGTTCTAAAACACGGTTTACATGTGCTTATGCTTTTTTTGTTTCCATTAAAAAGAAACAATAAGACTGTGTAAAGCTTTTTGAGTTGAACTGAATTGAATTGAAATCTGATCAAAGAGCACAAAAATGACCAAAAAAATGTCATGCACTGATGCACATTACCTGGAGTCCCACTATATTTGTCCACAAAAATCTGGAGTTCATAACAATCTGAAAAAAAAGCTTATTGGGCAGCCATTCCTCAACAAACCGTATCAAATACTGTAAGTAAAGCATGGTGGTGGTAGCATCATGTTGAGGGGATAATTTTGTCAACTACCTAATTTTTTGCACTATAAAGAGCATCGTATTATAAGGCGCACTATCGATAAACGTGTATTTTCGGGTCTATTTTCTTACATAAGGGGCACTGGAGCTGAACCTCTGAGCTGCCAATGCTAATTCTGCTCCAGCAGTGCTAGCCGGGGTTAGCAGCAGGCTACAGGCCGATAATACTCACCTTTGAACGGCGAAAGAGCTAGCGCTTAATGCAGTTAGCGGCTAATGCTAATGCTGCCCCAGCAGTGCTAAACAAAGTGAGAGTTAGCAGTTTGCAGCTAATGCTAATACTGCTGGAGAACTAAACTTAAACTCCTGTATATTGCTGTGGCTTTACTCCTTCTTACAACCTGACTGGTAAAATTCATACATGAGATAATTTCTGAGAAAATTAAAGGATATTAAGTGCGGCTTATAGTGCGAAAAATACGGTATTTAACCCTGCCAATTTCTGAACCATCACACACACTCCTCAAAGTGAAGCATGGTGGTGATAGCATTGAAATAAAGAAGCCAATATATATATATATAATTTTATCAGTATTACTGGGCATCTAGTTAAAATTAAAGAACAGATACATGGATGGTACAAAACATAGGAAGATACTGCAGGAGAAAAAAGCTTGGGAGAAACGTCATCTTTTAATAGGACGATTTTACCAAACACAAGTATGTGAAGTAACTTTGTGAAGATTGCATTGCATTGTCTACAAGCATCATTCTGCTGAAATGAGTACCAACAAAAATCGCTGCTAAAAAAACGCTGCACTGACCTGTGGGATACGTGTGTGGGGCCTCATTCATGCTGCATTAATGTGAATGTGACTTTTGCTTGTCTTTTTTCATGGACAATTCTTGCCAGACGCTGTAGGATCTCGATCACAGGAGATCGAATGGATTAAAGAATGTTAAATGCCCGCCACAACTCTGAAAACTCCCATAATTCACATAACTTTCCCATGAACATGCTGACCAGCTTCAAACATACAGAAACAGATGTGGACGTTTCCAAGCTGTTCTCTAATGTATTACTTCATGAACAATTTACATACTGCATTTACCATATCCCATAACTTTTGGCACAGTAAATTCAGTGTAGCACTTTTTACTGTGGCTTTCAGGATGTGTATTAATCTTAGATTGAATTATATAAAATGTCTAGCAGGTTTTTTAGATTTATATAAATTTATTTCTCAGTAGAAATATGTCCAAAGTGGAGAATGTCTTGCAGAAATGTCCGTTAGCTTCTTTCCTATTGGACAAACTTGACTTTTGGCTGAAGTTATCTAACTAACTGTGAAAACTGTAATAAAAGCAGATGTTACATTAATGAAAACATAACATGATGGAAAAAAGCACAAATGTCCTTTTGAGAGAAGCAGACATACCATTATTATTGTATGTTACATTACATTTGTGTTTCTGTCCGCTGTAAACATCACTGGGTGATTGAAATCTGCTATATACATTTATCTAAATGATTAAATGTAATATTAAATTAAATCTGTTGTTCAATACTGTAGTTTAAGACCTAATCAAGTCTTAATCTAGGTGCTAATTGTTATCTCTTTGGGGGGGCTGTTTACAGTACTTCAGTTATGGAATTAGTTCTGTTCCTCTTTCTTTCTCCTGACGATGGCTGTGAATGGACCCTCAGGAAGGCCTTTGATGAGACTCCAGGCTTCGAACCTTGCGAGGCCTTGAAGGACGGAGCTCTGGACCTGCAGCAGCTCATCACCAACCTGCAGACCTTTCTCTTCAGCTGTACTGCCTGCAAACACACACACACAAAACATAATAACTACTGCACAGGTATGGGTCTTATCTTTGGTCAGTTTCTGACCACTGGGCTGTTGTTGATCAGAAACACTCATTATCAAAAAATAGCTGCGCTCAGAAAGTTCACTGCCTCGCCCCACTCTGCTCGGGATCGTCCACAGACAGAGCTGAAGCAGCAGAGCCGACATTCTCGTTAGCGTCTCGTAAGCTAAGGAGGAGCTTACAGATCTCGTTACACCAGCTAGTTAGCATTAGCTATCTTGTGTAAGTAACTGTAGGTTTAAATTGGATCTCCGGGTGATTCTGCGTTTTACAGAGGCCTTAAATATACACTAGGGTAAGGTAGCACAACTCGACAGTTCCCAAGCACCGAGCATCGTCTCTTAAAAGTGAAGCCACCACAGGTCGGGCGCCCCCTGCTCTTCGGTTGCAGAAAGTTGTGTAACCCCACCCATCCCCATAGGTTTCAGTGGCAAAACAGACAACTTTCAATCACGTTTTTTTCTAATATACTGTACTTCTACCTCCATTATTTAAATGCAGCAGCTAGTGTAACCTCTGCTTATATTGTTCAATTTTTATATCCCCACAGAATTCGTTTTTAAAATGTTATTCAGCTCTATTCAAAAAAGGTGTGGTTATTGTAAAAGGGCTGGTTATGGGCGGGACCAATAACAGACCGTCAGCTCCGCTCCACTCTGCAGCCTGTGACCGCTCTGCAGCCCTCAGGGGCGGGGTTATTCAAATGAGTAGGCTGTCTCTCCACAGCCTTTCTCCCTCCTCTGGTCTCTACTGCGCAGACTCGGGTTTCAGGATCGCCAACATGGAGGAAGATTAGGCAGGTAGGCGTTCTCTGCTCTCTGAATATTCATGAGCAAGAGCCCAAAATCTGTTTTTCTTCAGAGACCACTAATTCAGTACTCTAAAGCAGGGCTAAATAGAAACACCTGTGTGCTTTTTTTTTTTTTTTTTTTACAAAAAAGGCTCACATGGCATTCATTCATACTAGAGACCATAACTAGATATTTTAACATGAATGAAAAAACAATGAAATGAGACCTCTAAATTATCTGATATTGATCTTTAACCCTCAACATATACACCGGTCCCAGGTAAATTGACCCCTTCAGCACTTCATTTAATGTTCATGTGTGTATGTTGTGCTGGTATTAGACACGGTGTTGCTCAGGTGTTGCTCAGAATCACTATAGAAGAGCTACAGCATCTATTTCTACAGAAAGGTGAAGCTACAAGGGAGAAGTTTCTAATAAAGTGGTCTGTGTAATGTACTGTGTAAAATGTCTTACCTGTGAAGATTCTGTTAACGACCAGAGGTTTGTCTCCATGAATAGAGCCTTTCCCTCCTTCCAGACTAAACCCAACACCACCTGCATTCTTCTCCAACTCCAGATTCAGAACTTCACCACCTTCATCTGCTGAAAAGAAAATTATCATATTTATCATATTCATTTAATAGTTTAACAGCTAACAGCTGATAAGTAGCAAAGAAAATATACTGAGCTTTGGAAATGGATTGAAAAAATGTATTAGAGTATAAGAACAGATCACTAAGCGACTCTAGTAAGGAACAGGGGTGTCGCCATGTTTTCCTTCTAATTCAGCAGGTCTTGTAAAAGCTAGGTCAATAAAAAAAACTTTGAGTCTTAAAGTTTTTTTTTACTTTTCAAAGTAAACTGAGCACTGGAAGTTGATCTACAATTTTTTTTCTCCTGAAAACTGTTTATTTGGGTGAGTGCTTCTGTTTATTTACAGTAAGCTTAGATTTCCAGATTTCCACTAAGGCTGGGTGCAGCAGCATTAGCGTTAACTGCTAACTGCTAGCGCTAGTCACTGAGGAACCCTGAGTGTTCGTACCACTTAGCTTATTTTAACACAATAAACACGCAGGCAACAGACCGATAATCACCTCTAAACTGCGAAAAAGCTAATGCTGCTCCAGCAGTGCTTTCCTACTTTACTACTCCTTACAACCTGTCTGGTAGAATTCATTCAAGTTTTGGGAAAGTTTTAAGCCTTTTAAGTGCACCTTATTGTCGAAAAAATATGGTATGATAAATCAAAAGTCCTGATCCTAAGCCTCACCTTGACCTAAAAACTCTATAGATCTGTACCTAATTAACTTGTATTAATCATGATCCTAACCTTGGTTCTAAACCTAAAACCCAAAGCCCAAACTTATCCCTTATTATACACTCATCACAGGCAGACCAACACATAAAACTACAGCCTATACAGCACACTTCAGTAGTTACTGATGTAACAGCACAGGTGTAAAGTACCTGTGAAGCTCTGCTCTGTGCCGCTGCTACAGCTGGAGTCGTTAGCGTTAGCGCTACTGCTTCCGCTGGCTCCTGCTTCCTTACTCTTGCACACCACCACCACCGCCTGTTTCAAGTCGCGTGCTTGACGGAGTGCTGCTGTCGCGTCGCTGTGCTTCACGTTCTTCAGGGTCTGTCCGTTGATGGACAGAACTTCGTCTCCTTTCTCAATGGTGCCTTCCTGAGCCGCTAGGCCTTGGGGGAAAACCCGGTGAACCTGGGAGGTTTGAGAATGAATCAGCACAATCTCGACACAATCAGTGTGAAAGAGCTGCTAACCGTGCAAACAGTGATCAAGTGCTGTCAAGTGTATCAAATCTTGGAACATTTATTAAATGTATTATAAGCACTAAGCATTAAGGTGTAAGATGTGTAGCTCTCAAGGCCTTCAGCTCTCAAGGTTTTAAACATGATGTACAATATGACTCAGCTAAACGCTGTCAGGACCAGACTGCCAAAAGATATCAGATCAGATGCACATCTGAGATTATATTACAGCTTGGTAATAGCAGCTGAAATGGATTTCAAAAGTTAATAAGATCCAGAAAGGAAAATACACTCGAATAACTTCTGAAAGGAGCGGCTGCTGTTGTTCAGGACATTGAAGAACTTTAAAGAACTTGTGAATAAAAGTGAAATTCCTAAACAAACCAACCTTGTTCACTTAGTTATTTTTGCTGTGATATCCCAGGTGGTTCATATGGTGTAGTAACAAATGGTTGCTAGGTGGTTGCTATTGTGTGCTGTTGCTAAGTGGATGCTGTGGTATACTAAGTGGTTACAATGGTGTTGCTACACCATACAAAGTGGTTCATATGGTGTGCTATGGTGTATGGTATCCCAGGTGGTTGCCAAGGTGTTGCCTAATTGGTTAATATAATACAGTACCAGTCAAAAGTTTGGACACACCTTCTCATTATTTATTTTTTTATTTATTTCTGTATTTTAGTTATTTTCAACATGGTAAAATAATATTGAAGACATGAAATAATTCCACACAAGTTCCTGTATAGCTTTAATGTCTTTAATGTAAAATTTTAAATGTAAAAAATATATAAAAAAAAGAAAACACATTTAATAAGAAGAGGCGTATCCAAGCTTTTAACTGATACTATAGCTAGTAGGTTGCTGTGGTGCTGCTGTGGTATCAAAGGTGGTTGCTATGGTTTTGCTATTTGATTGTTCAAGTGTTTCTCAGTGATTGCTGTGTAAAGGGATTGCTTATTAAGGACATTGCATATAGTGATGCTTGGCATTAGTAAGCAGTATAGCTTTTGGTTGCTAAGGTGTTGCTAAGTGGTTACTAAGGTATTGCTAGGTGATTGCTAAGAGGCAAGCTTGCCATTGGCTATTGGAGCCCTGAGAGAGCACAATTGGCCTTTTTCTCTTTGGGTGAGTAGATGGCGCTCTCTCCCCACATCAATCCAAATTAGAAATAAAATAATAAAAAAAGAAAATCAAGCACATAAACACGGACAGAAATACAAAAAGAAGAAGAAGAAGAAAACTAGTTACACTTTACAACCACGATTCCAAAAAAGTTGGCACACTGTGTAAAATGTAAGTAAATGTAAATAAATACAGAATGCACTGATTTATTGTTTTTAACGCACGTGCAAAACCCCAGTGATGTCGCCACATGGGCCTAGCTGAACTTAAATAATAATAAATAATCTCCATTTAGTCTCTAATAAATGTTGTCAGCTTGCATTTATTGACATTTATTGACCCATATATTAGAATATAATAAAAGAGAATTTGATGGCACCAACGATCAAAATATGAATGTAATTGCTGGGTACTTGTTCTTTTGATAACTTTCATCTGGCCACTTGCAGAAGTGCACAGTAAACTTAGTTCTCATAGCCATTGGGTTCCTCTAACATAGCAAGCTGAGGGTCAAATTTCCCTCTCAGACTGCAGGATTATTGTGTTCAATCAATGTTTTCAATTGAAGTCTTCTACTCCATCTAAAGCAATCCTTAGAAAACCGGTAATCAAACAATTTATCTACAAAAGGCTGAGGGTCAATAGCTTATTGTTTTAGGGTGTACTGATACTAGGCACGATTTATTTAAATCATGCTGCAGCATGGTTCAGAAGTGCCTTAAACCACACTCTAAAAAGTGATTCTGTGTTTTAGTCAGTGGAAACTAATATTATTAAGTGGAGTGAACTTATCGGCCAGTATAACTCAATAAAATGAGTTCAGAGAACTTCAACCTGAAAACTTAAAAATGTTGGTTGAACCAATGAAAAGATGTGATTTGAACCAACTTTTAGTCACTACCTGTGTCAATGCTCTTTCTAGAGTGTTGGTTCATGCAGCTTTCCTATAGGCTCCTGGCACCATATATCTGCATATTGGGTGTGGCCTCTTCCTTACTTACCATCTTTGTGTTGTCTGTTGCCCAAAGCTACCTTATCCTAGGCGTGCAATATTATAATATATGTTGATTGCCAGGCCTCAGTGTTTGTGGGCTGTAAGAGCACATTAACTTGATTCTGTGTTTCTAGTGATCACAGTATGCTGGCTTTGAGCTACAGAGTTCACTCTTTGCTGAGTTTACTCCAATATTATACTGTCAGTATTTGCAGTTAAATAATAATATACCAAATATGTTGAGAATACCACATTGAGTTAACTCAGCCTTTTAAGGCAGCAGGAGAACTTATATTGCTGAGTTTAAACAACTTGAAATGTTTTACATTGTACTATAAAATTATGAAGCACGTAATTAAGTTGGATAAACTGGATAATTTAAGTTGATTTGCCTTAAATTTAAGTTGAGATAATGAAAACTGTCAACTTGAAAGTAATCAAATAATTACGTTGAGCTAACTTAAAGGAATTGTGTTGATCTAACTTTACTTAATTTGTAAAAACTTAATTTATTTATGTGTTACCAATTGAAGTAATTTTTTTAAGCTGGTCCAACAATTCTCTTTTTTCAGTGCAATAGCAAATCAAATGTGTAAATATAGGCATAAAATGTGGGCATCCAACACAATTGACGTAATGGAAAAATACCAAGAACAATTAAGAAACATATAATAACAATGTAAATTAGACTTAACTTACGTTTGTCCTTTATAATGGGTACAGAAGATGTGTTAATCATTGCATTCAGATTTATTTAAATACATTTACATTTTACAATTTTGCTCAACCTTTAAAGAATTGGGGTTGTAGGTAAAAGTGGAATTTGAGGAACTGTGCTTCTATTAGACTGCAGCCAGCTGTCAGTTAGCATTAGCCGGGCTAAAATAAATCCTGTGGTTAACTGAGAGAGGATTAGCTTTGCTGTGGGGGAGGCTAACATGGATGTGGAGGTCGTACTCACTGTAGTCGCTTTGTTCTCCAGATCGATTCCACCAGCAATACTGAAACCCAAGCCAGCTCCCTCCTCCTTGTGAAGAATCACTACGTGGATGTCTTCCAGTTGCTGATGAATGACAGTAAGGGTAAATCTGTTAGCGCAAGACGGCAAAGAAGCCTTTCTGGAATGTTCCAGTCAATTAAACACATGGTTCATTTGAACGACTACTAGAGTAGAATTTAGTGCGGAACTTCTAACCCATTTGCCAGAGTTGCTGCTGTTATACAACGTGCTGGATGAGGATATATTAGCATTCATGAAGAGATCATAGTTTTACTGCTTGTGTAAATAACAGCTGCCTCCATGATGGCTTCCAGATGGGGGTGTAGCCTATCTCATACCTGTCAAGTTTTAGATTTAAAAATAAGGGATATTTTCCTCTGTCCGCTTAAAGCCGTCCCACCAGCCCAACGAAGGTTCAGTATCTCTTACATTTTAAAACAGGTTTACAAAAAATCTAAAATAACCACATGTGAACCACTTACACACTACAATTAGATTATCAGAATCTGAACATGTTGTGGACATTCCTACATATGTCATTCTTTTAATACAGCCAAATTAAAAACCATTTTCTATATCTTTTTTTTATTTAAGATTTCATGTCTTTTTTGTAATAAATGCACTCTTTTATATGATATATTTTTTATTCATTTAATGGATTTATAATTGAACAAAGAGTGCACAAATTCTGCAAAATGGTTGGTTACCTAAAAATGGTATTATGAGCTTTTACTAAAAGGACATGGACCAGATATATTCCATCAGTAAAAATTAGTCCTAAGGGGCCTACACAATAAATTTTAATTAATACTTCTTCCTTTTGATCACTCCACCCCTGGTCAGTTCAGTTAATGTCGGTCCTCTCCACATTTCTAGTTAAACTGAGTCACAAGCTGTAATTTTTTTTATTTTAAAAGGTTTAATCTGTGTGTTTTATTTCGGAGTATTTTTAAGCAGCTATCAGAAAAATCTCATCACAGTTTCCATGATTAGACTACCGTTACCTTTCTTTTAGAAAAATCGCTGCATGTATGTTTTAACATCAGCAGCTCCAACTAGCTGCCTGAACTCACAGCGAGGAGGGCGGGGCTTCCCCACACTGACCCTCCTTGCAAGCTGATTGGCTGTTTCTCCTGAAAGGCGGGACTTTCTCCTTGAACCGGCTCCACGATTGGTTAAGAGACACAGCGCGGTCAGTGCCCTGTATCCTCAATAATATATATTTTTTTATTTTAATAAAATACGGGAAATTTACGGGAAAATACTAATACGGGAGGACGGCGGGAAAGAAGAGTAAAATACGGTAGTTTCCCGGCCAAAACGGGAGACTTGACAGGTATGGCCTATCTGTGCGGCTCTGTCAGCTTTGCTAACTATGTTATCGTGCTTCTGGGAAGCTAATGGCTGACCTTAGATACATCTGTCCACTCTGCACGCCCTTATCAGCTTCTTGAGCTCCTGTCTTTCTGACTAATATAATTTATTTTGCCAGTACATTTATCAAAGCCAATCATGATTATGATTTTTTGGACAATATTTTGTCCTAGAAAAAAATACATACACTTATCATCAAAAAAATAATTGCACTCAGAAGTTATCAACCAACAGCCCAGACACTTGGTAGGTAGTCATGCTAGACCAGGGGTGTCCAAACTACGGAGGTATTTTAGAAATAGAATAAAAGTTGGCCCGCAGGTTTTTATAATGTGAGATTCAAAGTTTGAACGCTAGGTGTCAGAAACGGGCCAAAAAGCCGGAGAGGGTAGAAAAACGGGCCAAAGAGTCTTAAAGCGGAGAAAGTGCGCATTTTTAGTGCAGAAAAACGGGGCAAAAGAGTCTAAAAGCGGAGAGAGTGCGCATTTCTAGTGCAGATAAACGGGCAAAAGAGTCTAAAAGTGGAGAGAGTGCGCATTTCTAGTGCAGATAAACGGGCAAAAGAGTCTAAAAGTTGCCATAATTAAGATGTTTTATATTAAGAGACATCATGAAATTAAACATCAATTTGAAAAATCTTAGTTTACACAACACTGTCAAAGATAAAGAGAGTAAGTCAAGTAAAATGGTGTGTAAATGAAATAATCAGGAAAAAAAGTATTTTTTAAAGTGGTATATTTCATTATTTGTTTTATTACAGAGTGTGTGGCCCGTGACTTCAAATATATTTCTCCTTCTGGCCCCCAACAAAAAAAGTTTGGACACCCCTGTGCTAGACCATCATGGATTGAATATTGGATGACAATTCATGCTTTTGTCTTGCTGGAAACAACCAATGAATCAGTGCGTAAAGTCACCATGTCACCAATAAGGTCCTGCAGCCAGCTCTAGCCTTTTCTGAATGCACAGTAGGGTTGTGCCATCTCGTATCATTCGCAATAATTTTGTTAACATTTTTGAATATTTTGAACAGTATTATACCCTGAAATATCGTGCCATATCACCCACCCCAAATTATCATAACAGGGTAATACTTTTTTGCTGTTTTTAACAAAATAAATATTAATTCCCATTATATATCTACTAGACACAGATTACAGATCTGTCCAGTATCATTCATTTTACTTATACAGTTCTGGATATAAAATTATTGTATTTTTAATATCTCAGTTAAGGGTGTGCCATATGCCATCGTATGCAATAATAAAAATTAATTCTCATTTTGTTTCGGTAGTGTATTCTTAAAATATTTTCGGTACCACTTTAAAATAAGACTACCTTTGTAAAGGGTTTATAAATGGTTAACAATTTGTTTATTAATGGTAACTAATTAAGTTGTAAATGCCTTAAAAATCATTAATAATCAGTTGTAACACATACGTAGAAAGGGCAACAATGACCTGTTGTTAAAATAGTGAACCCACAGCCATCTATATTGCTGCCCTTTCTACGTATGTGTTATAACTGATTATTAATGATTTTTAAGGCATTTACAACCTAATTAGTAACCATTAATAAACTAATTGTAAACCATTTATAAAGCCTTTATAAAGGTAGTCTTGTTTTAAAGTGGTACCATATTTTCTTTAAATTTAGTGTTTTGTCATCTCGCCAAGAGTATAGTTATTACGAAAATACCATGAAATATTGTGATTTTATTTTAGCGTCATATCGCCTATGCCCACAAAACCTGCCCAGACGCGTTTAGCAGTGCTACCCAGTCGTGGTTAGCAGCGCTAACGCCCTTATACTCTGTAATTAATCGGAGTAGCTTTACTGCTCCTTACAACCTGATGGGTAGAATTCATACATAAGGCGCACTGGATTATAAGGTGCTCTGATAATTTTTGGGAAAATTAAAGGATTTTAAGTGTGCCTTTAGTCCGAAAAAAAATAAATTACCTCAAATTATTTGTCAATTCAACTTATCCAGGTTTACAGTGTGCCAATGTTCTGTTTCCTTAGCTTTTTTTAAGCACTATCAAAATAATGATCTGGCAGAACATCTCTCTAAATCTTCTGGTACCTTAACCTGTAGGATGTTATGAATGATGTTAGGGCTACATACTGTAGGCAATAGCTCTAAAAGACTTTAAGACTAAAGCACTGCTGACATACTCTATCAACAGGAGAAGCCGAACGCCTACAGATAGATGTTCAGCAAAGTGCTGAGCCAAGTGCTTGTCTGGGGAGTGTGGAGGTGTGGAAGCTGCACTTTGATTACCTAGCTTGGTGGAAGCGAGGGCAAGGAAATGATACACTCAGAGCAGCAAAGGCCTGAAAGCTTGAAAGCTTGATAGGGCATGTCTTCTTCAGTGCTGGGGGGTTGTGTGATGTGATGGCAGCTATGCTATGTACTGGATTTCCCAACTAATGGTCCCAGCAGCCCCTAATGTGATTCTGTCTGAAGCCTCCTGTAATACGGCAGGCTCGGAGGAGATAAGGGTAGACTTGGTATAGATTTCAATGTGCAGAAAATTACATTTGAACTGGATGGTTTGACCCAGGTTCCTGTCGTGTCAATGAGCTGTTGTCTACATCTCCTTCCTCATTAGGATGGGACCAGTTTGCCATTTCAATGCACTTCTCTAATTCACTTTAACTGCAGAACTGCACTTACACATATACACCTTCTGTGTCAGCGATTAAATAGCTGAATGCATTCATTTGAAGGGGTGTCAAGAAACATTTAGATATATACAGTACTGTAGACTACAGTAATGTAATGCACAGTAATCTACAGCAAATTTACATTTAAAGCAGATGCCCTTATCCAGAGAGCCCTACAAGGATATTCCTGTTACAGAGGTTGGCCTCTGTAAAAAGCCACTTTGATGGAGTACAGAGTTATAAGAGTAAGTTTTTAATAAAGTTTCTTCAGCACTAAGGCTGGGTGCAGCAGCATTAGCATTAGCTGCTAACCGCAATGCTAGCTCTTTTCCCATTCAGAGGCGCGTATTTTGGACTGTAGTCTGCATGTTTGCCATGTTAAAACAAGCTACGTAAACAAACCACTAGCTGATAGCGCCCTGGGCTACTGGAACTCCGGCTTCCTCATTCTAGCGCTATGGGGGTGGGATTTATGTCACACTAGCTCTGCGTTTAGCGGCTAATGCTAATGCTGCTGCACCCAGCCTTAGTGCTTGAGAAACTTTACAGAAAACTCACCCTTACACTCTTGGAAATCTAAGCTCACTGTTAATAAACAGAAGTGTTTATGTATATTTAACTTTGAATGATTTCTTTTCTTAAGTATTACAGATTTCTTTACTTAGGCACTTCCCCCAGCTTCCCCATTAGAAGGAAAACATGGCAACACCCTTGTTCACTTCAATGTAGAGGACCTTACTAGTGACGTTTTTAATCCGGTGTGCCTTATGTATAAAAATAGACCAGAAAATATACTTCCATTGATAGTGCGCCTTATAATACAGTGTGCCTTATAGTCCAAAAAATACAGAATATTGTTATGCTGGTATTGAACCTAAATTGACAATATTTCTGGGTATATCAATACATTAACTAAACAAAATCAGACAAGCCTAGCCTAGCCTGGTCATTAGGTATTACGTGGAAATGACCTAAGTTCAATAAATCAATAATTTTTTAGTGTAACACTCCCATAGCCCCCCCCAAAAAAGACTCACCCTTAGGGTGTCCTCATCAAGATCCTTGACTTCCTGGATCATGCGCTGGATCTCTTGTGAAGGAAGAGCTGATATCACAGACTGGGCACACACTGCAGAGGGTGTGGTGAGGGGTCGTTCAGGTTTACCCTCATCTTTTTCACTCTCTTCTCCTCTCTCAATAGTGCGCTCTCTCAGCTCAGCCAGGCTGTAAGCCAAGCAGAAGCAGAACGTAAGTAAGAAGCTGGCCCTCTGTGCTTGGTATTTTACCAACATACAAAACCCAGTTCACAAACGAGGCTTTAAACTTTTGTTTCACCTTTAAATTGTGCAGACTGCAATAATTTCAGAGTCTTCTAAGCACTTCCTTGAGATTATTTACTTTAAGGTAAAGATGCCTTCTTTAAGCGTACTTAAATTGTGCCTAGAGCTAGCGTGATGGTATCTTTGTACGAACAGGAACTTCAGATAAGTTCCTGCCTCTTGTATCAGTTGAAAGATGCCTAGCTTCATTTCCTCCTTTGGTTTCACATGAAAGAATCGAATGCGCTTATCATGTTTTATGCCTCTTGCACAGACAACAAAAGAAATCAGTAGCACTTTATTTCATTATATTTACATAAACACTGAATAATGCATTCAGAAAGCAGTGCTTGACTATTTATAAATGGCATATGATTTATAAACTTTTATGGAAGAATTTGAATAATTTCCAAAGGATGTATAATTTTTAAGACAAAACAAGGTCTGTAAATGTTTTTGAAGCCCTCAGACTAAAGTGGTAGCACAATTGTCATCGGTAACACCTGCATTAAGTTGTACTGGCATAAGCTATTTATAAATATTAAAGCATTGTGTAACATTATATGGAAAACGTCTACACCTTAAACTTCTACAGACTCCTTATCTTATGAATGCATACAGTAGCTTCCACCTGTTCAACATGCAGTACAGTCGTGGTAAAAATAGTAGAAAAATCAAAGAATACCTCACAGAGAATCCCTTTTCGTTACTGTCTGGTACAGGAGATAGTGGAGTCTCGTCTTCAGAGGGGTTTGAGTGAGAAGATCCAGGTGGGGCGCTCCAGGGGTTTCCCAATTTTAGGCATGGTGACTGGGGAAGGGACTGCATAGAGCGCATCAAGGCATTGGACACCTGGTTGCTGAACGACAGAATGATCTCAAGACTATCCCCGTCAAGACCACCTTGGTTATGGGCATCAGTAGGTGGGTTGGTGTTCAAAGGTAGACTCCTGGTTCTTAGGCTTGCGGATGTCCTTCTTTGATCTTCTTGACCTTCCAGTGTTGAGGTCTTCACTGAAGGTGGATCTTTGGAACTGCTGGATCTTCTCGGCGAGTGTCCAATCGAAGGCAAGTCCTTCTCAGGAGGACTTGCTTCGTCCTCTTCCTTGGCAGGTGATGTACTCTCTTCTGGAGGGCTTGTAGGATCTTCAGAGGGTTCTTCAACCTCATTCAGATCATTTGTCTCAGGGATAACATCTGATTTTTCATCTGAGGTTGGTTGCTCTGCTTCTGAAGATGTTTCAGTGATGGGGCATGGCTCTGAAGTGTCTGGCTCAGAAGGTTTCTCACAGTCCTGTCTCTTGATAAAACTGTTGGTTTCTGCAGGCTGCGTCCTCTCAAACCTAGGCTGGCTTTTCTCCGCTGGAGGAAGAGATGAAGATGATGCTGCTAGTCTTCTGCTGGTCCTCTCGTGTTTGTCTCCTCCATCAGAGTTAGAGAAGGTCTCAAAAGAGCTGATCTTTTGTTTGATTGATTGATTCGTTGCCGACGAAGTGGCTCTCAGACTAACGCCGAAGGTCCTTCCCGTGTCTTGGCTCCTTTTGTCTGGATGTTTAAAAGCCTCTGCTGGCGACTTCCCAGATTTAATGCTTCTGAGGCTTTGGCGTACCCAGGTAGGCTTCGGAGCCACTGGAGGCCCCTTTCTAGCACCAGGGCTTTCCTCTGATTGGGAGCTTAAGATGGTATCTGTGGTTTCAGATGTTGTGCCATTAATCTCACTATTCCCATTGTGGTCACTCATGGTTTTACGGTGGTAGAGGTGCTTCTCTGGACTATCTTCTGTTTGCTTCACCCAAGGGTCGATTTGCTGATCTGGGCTTGAGTCCACGTTGGCTTGACGTCTCAGGCCTGCTCGCTTTGTTGGACTGCACACGTGATTGGAGGTCTCTGAGCCTGAATCGTGAAGTAAAAGTCAGAAATACTTTACTATAACGTGAAGACACTATGGATGAGTTTAATCCCAGACAGGGATTAAGCCTAGTTGTAGACTATACTTGTCTTTTAATGACCAAAACTCCTCAAAATTCAAAATGCTGTTTGGTCCAAGGCTAGACTTAATCCTTGTCTGGGAAGCTTTTACTTAGGTCCTAAATTGTTAAGTTTCCAATCAATGTTTGTGAAAATAAGTATTTATATTACAGACTGCATTGAAATATGCCAATCAAGCATAATATTATGACCAACATCTTTAAAGGTCTCCTTTAATTAAAATCCACTTTTTCTTGTTCTTTGTGAAATACTATAGGTTTCTCTGAGTTCTATATGCATACTGCACATGAACTGCTCAACCTCCATTGTCGCTAGTAAAAGAAAATGTTAATTAGCATTCATGGCCATGCCCAACTTGGCTCGTGATTGCCAGCAGGCAGAGCTGATGCCGGGCAGTGACACGTCTCCTCAGACAGGAGCTGACAGCGTTGAAAACAGCATGGCAGTTCATTCCTGTGTGGTTTGTGCAAATAACACATACAAGTTATATGCCTGACCCAGTAATTCAGAGCTAAGGAACCAATGGTTTACTAGTTAAAAAAAATAGTTGAAAGTAAAAATCCACCCTGGAATTTTGTGTTTCAACTGCTTGGGTGGCTCTGCTGCAGCTCAGCCAACAAAACCCCATGGTGGATTTTTACTTTCTGGATCTGGACTACCCACCACTGTGTGTTTACCTAGGTTTACATAGGATCTCCGGTGGATTTTACGTTTTATAGAGACTCTTAGAGTAGGTCAGTGGCTAAACTGCACTTAGCAGGGCATTATTACACATGTTGTAAAGAAACATATATGACTTTGCAAAGACTTTATTTTAAAACATTTCTTAGTGTTGTTCATCTCACTGCTTCTCAGTGCTGTTAGCCAATCAGAGGCGAGATGTGTTTGCATGTATGAATATTCATGAGGAAGAGCCATAATCCTTTATAGACACTGGGTTTAAAAACTCCAGCAGCACTGCTCTGTCTAATCCACTCATACCAGCACAACACACACTAATACCTCATACACCACCACCATGCCAGTATAGTCACTACATAATACTGACTGAGAATAATGACCCACCCCCGAAATAGTAGGTACCCTGAGGTGGTCCTGAACATTGAAAAACATGGATTAACAGAAGAACTACAATAATTATCTATAATTCTATAATCTATAATTATAGAACTACACAAAATATACCCTACAATATATTTTCAGGGGAGTTGTGGAATAATGGATAATGGGTGTAGACACAGGAAGGAGGTCATAATGTTATGCTTGATCGTTGTAAAACCTATTATAGAAAATAGTGACAGCTCAAAGTGTACATAAATTTATATCATCCTGATTATTAAATAATTCATAAAACAACTATACATTAACCAATAACATACAGATACACATTTAAAAATACCCTTATGAAGCATTCTCTGTACCTTTGTGTTGTCTGCAGTCCCTGTGTGAGTTTTCAGGCGCTCCAGCAGCAGTAGCAGGTTCTGAGAGTGCTGTTTTAGTTCCTTCTGAACATTCGTCCACTTCCTGTCACACAAACAGGAAATGGTTGGGTGATCTTGACACTTTGTGCATAGCCTTTTACAAAGGTGTAGAAACATATCCGCTTGCTATCATTGCGACATGCACCACTGATGCAGACACCACCAATACAACTAACCACACGCACCATAAGCATGCACCATGCCAAACGCTGCAACCAGCACAGTCAAGAGATTCAGACTCAACATCACGAGCACAACATCATGTTGCAGATGGAGCATCTTGGTGTGTACGCTACAAAAGAACGAGTATAATTCATGTCATACATAAATCTGCACAATTCAGTTTCACCCACGTGCAACAGATTCACCAGCCTGGAAAGAGGAAATGCGAGAATCCCACGTACTTTCTTAAACAGAAGCCTTGAGATCTTTCTCAAAGCCTTGTATATACTGCAGAAAAACTAGAAGCATGTGGAGAGACCAAAAACATCAGAATCAGACAAAATGACAAAATTAGTGAACTAACTGCAATGTTGTGATATGCACCCAAAAATGGATTTTAAATTTTTTGTCAATTTTACATAAATAAATATATGCTGGTATGTACAGTAAGCCTGTCACATTAATTAGATTGAATATTTTTTGCTGACCTCAATATTGCCCATTATGTGAATGAGATGGCATGAAATTTAAAAAAGTTTACATACCAATTCTAATGTGTGAATTCCAGTTTCTCTTGACACTATACTGTAAAAATGTTTCCAGTAAATTTTCCAGTACATTAACAGAAAAAAAGCAGTTCAGAGGCGAGTATTATTGGACTGTAGCCTGCATGTTTACCGTGGTAAAACAAGCTTTGTGGGATGAACTGCTAGCTATTTAATCGCCCTGGCTTACTGGAACACTCAGGGTTCCTCAGTGTTATGCTGTTGGGCGGCAGGAGAGAAATCTGTTTTGATTAACCTTTTGATTAATTGTCCAAAAGATGTCTGGAACCAAAAAAATCCTAACAAGCATTGTAAATATTTAATTACTAACGCCATTGCTAATTATTTTATCAATAGCTAGTGCTACAGTGTTCCTTACCTCTAACAGATAATGGTTCAATTAGGATTATTCACTCGTTCTTCATAAAAAAATACATGTTCAAACTTTTTTAATGAATTATAGTTTTGTTTATTTAAAAGTGCACTTAACTTAATTCCCTTAAGTAGTCTGTACTTAGTTCAGTGTTTTATTTAAACTCAAATCATTTAAGTTATTGACATTAAGTTATTGAATAGTTTAAGTTGTCTTGCCACACATTTAAGTTAATGCAAATTTCATTAATGCAAACTGCTGACTTGAAAACAATCCGATATTTAGGTTTAACAACTGAGTTGATTTAAAAAAAACGTAATTCAAATATGTGTTTCCAATTGACGCAATTTATTTAAATTAGTCCAAAAATTCTCCTTTTCCGTTGTACAGTTTTACAACTGAATATAGTTAAACAGGTATTCACTAAATGATTTTACTGTATAAAAAAAAACAAAAAAAAAAAAAAACAGGAATTGCATGTATAATTGCAGTGCATATTTCCCCCCTCTCCAACCATCAGTGTCTAGTCATTCCCCCTCAGGCTACCTTACCTATTCCGTTATATATCTATATCTATCTATTATAT
This sequence comes from Astyanax mexicanus, assembly GCF_023375975.1. Taxonomy (NCBI): domain Eukaryota; kingdom Metazoa; phylum Chordata; class Actinopteri; order Characiformes; family Acestrorhamphidae; genus Astyanax; species Astyanax mexicanus. Next base: position 11,279,789 of record NC_064423.1, on the reverse strand, counting down.
TATACTTTTTTTTAGTTTATGTGTGAAAGGCTTTAGAAGCCAGTTTCCACTATCCCTGCTATTAAGTGTGGCTGAAGTGACCGCTAATGAAACATTCTTCCATCAGCAGCTATTTAGGAATGTTTTATGCTAATTTAATTATTTTAGGTAAACATTACTAATTTAAGTTGAACTGACCACAAGAGTTTGTAAAACCACTGTAAATAATTAGTGATTTATTCTTTTTTTGAGAGTAGGCCTACAGTAACTTGGTAGATGCATTTACTGGTGGATGTGGTTTCTGTGTGCATACCCAGACATTAGAGGCGTTGGTTCAAAAAGTGAAAATAACTGTAAACATGAAAGCTGTAAGCATGCTGTGCATTCACACTCTGACAGCAGACCAGATAGCAAGTCTTTCAAGCAATTCACTCCTGCTTTCACTCAGCTACCATTTATGGGCAATTGACTTGTCACGATTTGCGACATCCTGCTCTTTACTGATGTGAAGCGAATGCAGAAGTGCAGAACATATAAGCAACAGAAACTTCCCTGAACCATTTACTAGATATCACTTATGTTTGACTGCTGTGGGAAGGAGTTATACTATATTTAGAAAATGAAGAAATATAACAATGAATTTGAAAACATATTATTAGTATTACCACTAATTTCCACTAGTTTGAATGAAATGATGTTTGCAGCTAATTTAAATCCGTTTCTAATCAAAAGTTGGACCCTTGATTAAAAAATCAGCAGCTCACCATCAGTTTCAACCTAAAAGTGAAAGTCTTACCTGGCAGTAAGATTGTGAAGGCAGATGGTCTTCCTCTTTCTCTGGTGAACCTTGACTGGAGCCGCTTGAGTCGGTTAACGCCTCTTCGCTGGTGACATCCTGTCTCCGGCAGTACCGCCGAGGAAGAGAGCGCGGTCTGGCTTTAAACCCCCTCGGCCTCCCAACCGCTCCATCTACTGCCTGCTGACCTACAAAGTTCACTGGAGAGTTGTAGGGTACGTTGTAGTCGTCCTCGGCGTACAAAGCCGGGGACAACCTCCCATTGGTTGGAGCTTCACAGTTGGCTGTGATTGAGGTGTCCATGCTGTGTACCCTGGTGATTTGCTCTGAGGGCAGATAGGGCAGTGTGTTGGTGCTGGCTGTTGGACACCGCTGACTGTAGGCACCTTCACTGCATGAGCGGATCATGGGTTTCTGGGCCCGTCTGCAGGTCAGCTGGCTTTGACTTCGCTCCAGACAGTGCTCACACTTCTGCCGGCTATGTGAACAATGTGTGGGCTCCAGGCGTCTCAAACCTGCGATAGGAAAAGTCCACATGTAGGTGAACAGTCAGTGTGCTTGTTTAGGTTTGCACTGGATATATAAGGCTAATGTTGCTAACAAGTCATATTTTACATAGCTCATGTTTTATTTTATTTTACTCTGGTATATAGTTTTGGGGGGAGTTCAGAAAACATACAAAATAATAAATTCAAATTAACTTAAAAAATTTAATTAACAAAAACAAAAGAGTTATTTTACCCTGTGGGGTAAAATGTGTTAACACAGATGAGAGGAACATACATTTAATATATGACTCTATACGGTGGTTATTTATTTACCAGGGAAGTCACATTGAGACTAAAAATCTCTTTTACAAGTGAGGCCTGGCCGAGACAGCAGCACAAAAACACTAACCAACTAAATACACATATACATGCAAACAAAATAATTTAACAAGAGCAAGCATATGTATAAAAACTTGTGACAGATGATTTGAATTCCTTCAGTTAGATAAACTGATCTAATCTAAAATGTTTCTGAAGATCATTCCAAGTTGGAGGTGCATCATAACTGAAAGATTTCTTTCCAAATTCAGACTGAACAGCGGGAATATCCAGTGTTATATTACTATTAGAGCGTAACTTATACAAAGAACTATTTCTGGTCAATAATTCAGACAAGTATGAGGGAAGCTGACCAATAATTACTTTATACACAAAAACAGCCCAGTGTTTTATTATTACTGATAGTGGATCCCAACATGGTCTCATTTCATACAGTCTACAGTGATGCATTAAGAATTTGGTGCTTGTTATAAATCTCAATGCAGAATGATTGCAGTGTTGTCTTTGGGGCAATTCTATATAATATATCCCCATAATCTAAGACTGGTAAAAAGGTTGCTTCAACTAATCATTTCCTAGCCGGTTGGGTGAAGCAAGAACGGTTCCTAAAATAAAATCCCAGTTTCAGCTTTAGCTTTTTAGTGATATACTCAATATGTGTTTTAAAAGAAAGATTATCAACTAGCATAAGGCCTAAATATTTATAAGAAGAAACTTATTCTATTGACTTACCAGACAGTGTACATATTTTAGAGACATGGGTCTTGTATCAGATGTTTTGGAAAAAAGCATGTTTTGTTTTCTGATTTATTCATTTATTAATTAAACTCTACAACTTTAACTCTAGCAACTTTAGTCTTGTGGAGTTATTTTAACTATATAGTGAGTGGGCCATATGTTATCAAGGACAGTATTAAATCCAACTCTTAAATAGTTAATTTAAAACTTTAAATTTTGCTGTGGAATTTCTTCGCACACTGAAGAAGCGCCTATTGACAATTCACTGCCAAGATAGCAATGAACTCCTGACTGTTGGCGTCTGCTTACATTGTTTTCAGTCAGTGGTGCAGCTGTGTTTTCCGTTGCTAAGTTAGCAATAGGCCAGATATTTACCTTAACACTTCAAGACCATCTCACTTTAAGGCTCACTTACAAGCGCCTTTGCTATTTAAACAAAGCAGATGGAAGGCGTGAAAATAGACTGTTGGTGGGGTGTAAGACAGCAATGAGATATTTTTGCTCACACCTTGTATTTTGATTTGCCTTCTTCCGTACTGCCCCAGCTTTTTCTTTTTTCAGCTTGTATTTAACTGAGCCAGTGATGGAACATCAACGTGCCTATAGAGAGTGCTTGTGCTCAGTCATCCTTACCCTCTATACTCCACTGGCTCTTGTCTCTCTTCAGTTTGCTGTTCTCTACCGCCTGGGCAATTGCCTCATTCAGTTGCTGTTCAGAAACCTGGACATACACACAGACAAAAACACACACAGTTATTGTTCATAATAAATACTTTTGTAAAATTTTACCCACCATTAAATCATAAGAGAGTTTTCCCAATCAAACAAAAACATTGTTGGTTCTAACATCATGCAAATCTTCATGACAAATGAAGAAATGGTCCAAAATGACTTTTTTACATTACTTTACATTGAAAGAGAAGTTTTTTCTATCATCCATAATTTGACATTTTGGAGATGCAAGAATGTGCTACTACAATAATCGAGATAAAAAGTGTAATTGTATAGAGATGGAATGTAAATGCTGTGAATGCATAATCAGTAGCTACACTATTCCTGTCTGCATTATTAATGTGCATTAAAATAATAATAGTCTTTAGAGTCACTCAGTATAATGTGGGTTAAGGGCTAAGCAGACTCAGATTTGTGATGAGATGTTCAACCTACTTTTGGGTCGGGGTGTCGACTGATGATGACCTGAACCGGACCCGGACTGCAGTGGCTCAGAACCGCGTACACATCATTTAATGACATGCTGCAAACCACCGTGTCATTAATCTCCATGATCTCATCGCCACATCTGAGACGCACATTTAGAGAGAGGGTAAAAGAGCGGGAAGTGTCAGAAATTCTGCTTTTAATGATTAGAACAAAGAAAAACAACAGTACAATACACTTTTGGGGAATAAATCTTCTGTTAAAAGTTCTCTTTCCATTGTTTTTTCATTCATTTTAAAATGTCTAGTTGTGGTCTCCATGTGAGCCGTTTTTTGTGAAAAAAAAAAAAAAGGCACTCAGGTGTTTCTATTTAGCCCTGCTTTAGATCACTGAATTACTGGTCTCTAAAAAAGACAGGTTTTGGCTCTTGCTCATGAATATTCATACATGCAAACATATCACCTCTGATTGGTTAACAGCGCTGCAGAGAACACAGAGAACACATTCCTGCCTTCCCCCCAGTCAAATGTATAGCTCTAAAACTCAATAGACAAAATGTTAAGAGATACAGGCCTAGTTGTAAAGATACAGCACTAAGTGCTAAAAATCCACCGGAGATCCAATTTAAACCTATAGTTACTTACACAAGATAGCTAACACTAACTAGCAGCTGTAAACAGAATCTGTAAGCTCCTCCTTAGTTCTGCACCAGCCCGGGCCTTCAGCTCTGCCTGTGGGCGCTCCCGAGCCAAGGTGGGCGAGGCCATGAACTCACTGGTTGAAGTAGACACCTAACATCTCTCTGATTGACTCTTTCTGTATTTCTGAGGCTTTTCTTTTACTAGTTACTGCAGACAATGGAGGTTAAGGAGAAGTTTTATGTGCAGCATGCATACTCAACTCAGAGAGACCTATAGTATTTTACAAAGAACAAGAAAAAGTGGATTTTTCATTCATGACTAAGAAAGCAGTTTTTGTCTGACAACAGTATGAAGGTTCATGGTGAAGACTTCAATTTTGTCTTGTGCTGACTAATAGCAATAACAGCAATATGTGCAGCAAGGGTTTCCTTGCTGGAATGTTTGTGCCAAAATGAAACACTTTCATGGCCTTCTTGGTTGCCAGATTGTTCATCTATAATACATTCCAGCAGCAGCTTTGATAAGCTACGAGTGTGAAGCATCTACAGGCCCAGCTGCAACAATTGTGTGCAAATGTGACACAGGATCATTGCATCATTCCAGCATCTACTTCTTGGTGTGTTATTATTTGTTTGTTGTTTGAGTACCGTAATTTCCGTAATGTTTTTGAGCGCACCTGACTATAAGTCACACTTTTAGTTAAATAGCCTATGTACACAAATAGCGTTAAGGACCGCAAACAGTGCTGCAACATAAATACAGTCATGAGAGTAAAGTTAATATTAACAGGAAAAGTAGATTAATTACTTGAGCTGCCAGTTTAAGAAGTTTGGAGGGAAAGGAGCATTTTCATCTTTTGATCTGTTACAAGGCTGCTGTGATTACCATCAGTTAGTTATATTTATAACCTGCTGCTTATTGATGCTCTGTTGGTACAGTTGTATAATACAGTGTCCAGATTTTGCAAGGCGTCGCTACCAGTACCCTAGTCTATATTGCACTTTGCCTTTGGCACTTTTTTATATGCAGGATTCACGCTGATGTCCAGTAGCTGCAAATACTTAATTGTCCCGAAGACCCCTGGATTAATCTACTCACTTATCTTTTCTAAAAATGTGGGTAAGTAAAGCACCTTTTAAGCTTGTTATCCCATAAAAAGGTTCCTTTGATTTGACCAAATTTAAAACCTCTGGAATATAATCAAAGGAAAATGGATGATCACAAGCCATCAAACCAAGCTGAACTGCTGAACTGCTGAACTAGCATAAAGTTATCCAAAAGCAGTGTGTAAGACTGGTGGAGAAGAACATGCCAAGAAGACTGTGATTAGAAACCAGGGTCATTCCACTAAATATTGATTTCCGAAGTCTGAAAACTTTAGGAATATGAACTTGTTTTCTTTGCATTATTTTAGGCATTATTTGTTATTTCAGCTATTTCTCATTTTCTGCAAATAAATGCTTTAAATGACAATATTTTTATTTGGAAGAAATGCTGTCCGTAGTTTTTAGAATAAAACAACAATGTTTTTTTTTATTCAAACATATACCTATAAACAGCCAAATCAGAGAAACTGATTTGAAATTTAAGTGGTCTCTTTATTTTTTCCAGAGCTGTATATCGTAAGTACTTGACTTACCTCAAGCGTCCATCCATGTGTGCCACGGAGCCTGGTGACAGGGTGTGAATGTAGATACCCGGGCAGCCCTCAGCAGAGGGCACACAGCACAGACCGATGCCCAGGCCCACGCCAACCTCTATACACAAACATGCTGTTATCTCACTGTACAATGTTTCTTAGAACTGCATGATTTATGTTGTTAATTATGTTGATACTAAAATATATGTTGTTCTTGGAGGCAATATACTATATTTTACTATAAACCATCCAACTTAAATGGAACCAAAAACAGAACCAAAAAGCAAGAAAACGGCTAAGCTACATTGACCATAAAAGAAACAGTTGCAAAAATAGTTGCATCTAGAAGGAAGTGTCAGATTGAACTGCTATTTTCGGGAAGGAAGCTAAAGATTACAAGGAACAAAAAATTACTACGAATTTAGACTGACGATAATTTAATTTATAATAATACAAATGGAATATAATCAAGAGGAAGATGAATGACCACAAGCCATCAAACCAAGCTGAACTACTTGAAATTTTGCACCAGGATTGGCATAAAGTTATCCAAAAGCAGTGTGTAAGACTGGTGGAGGAGAACATGCCAAGATGCATGAAACTGTAATTAAAAAACAGGGATATTCCACCAAATATTGATTTTCCACCAAATTTTGACTTTTAAAACTTTATGAATATGAACTTGTTTTCTTTATATTATTTGAGGTCTGAAAATAATAATCTTTTTTGTTATTTCAGCCATTTTTAATTTTCTGTAAATAAATGCTCTAAAGGACAATATTTTTATTTGGAATTTGGGAGAAATACCAAAATCAGAGAAAGTGATTCAGAAACTGAAGTGGTCTCTTATTTTTTTCCAGAGCTGTTGGGAAATAAATGTATTCATATTAATGTGTAATATTAAAACCTTTCTGCAGGATGATCTCCATCATGATCCGGTCTCTGGCCTTGACAGCGTTTCCCAGGTAGGTGTATTCAGCCAGGTCAGCGCTGGTTCTGCTGATTCCTGCGCTAGAGCTGAGTGACCTGGAGCGGCAGAGCTGAGCAGCCTGCGTCCCGCTGCCCGACAGAGCGTCCATCCGCAGACTCGTCCGCACCACCAGCGTCAGCAAACCCTTCTTCACTTGCTTTAGAAAGCAGAGAGGGAGACAGGGAGGGAGAAGGCTTTGAACAGGAATAGATAAACAGATAAATAGAGGAGTACATGTATGTTGTGATTAAATCAGTATTGATCAATAAGAGTGATCCATAACTCAAAATAAATTTGTTCTAGTAAAAATAATGGATGTGAGGCAGATGAGTGGATGGATGGATTTATGGATGGATGGAAGCTAAAGTAACTGGTTGAACATTTTTACAGAAAAATTCATAGACAGATGGGTGCATGGATTAATGGACAAACATGAATAGTTGGATGGATGGACATACATTAATGGATGGATGGATGGATGGATGGATGGATGGAGAGGTGTATTGAAGAATAGGAATTTGAATATAATGAAATGAATGTGGATAAATAGGCATATGGATGAATGAATGGATGGATGGATAAATGGATGGGCATACATGGATGGATGGATGGATGGAGAGGTGTATTAAAGAATAGGCATTTGAATGGATTGATGGATGGATGGATGTATGAATGGATGAATGAATGGGTGCATAGAAGAATGTGCATTTGTATAGTTAAAAAATGTGGATGAATAGGCATATGGGTTGGATGGATATGGATATTTATGGATGGACATACATTGATAGATGGATGGATAGATGTATTGAAGAACAGGCATTTGAATATATAAATGAATGTGGATGAATAGGCATGTGGATGGATGGATAGATGGACATACATTGATGGATGGATGGATATGTGCATTAAAGAATAGGCATTTGAATGGATGGATGGATGGATGGATGGATGGATGGATGAAAGTAGCCAGTTAAAAATAATAAATAACGGATGATTGTATTGATGGATAGATGATTTGATAATTGGAGTTTGAAGTAGCCACGTATAAAGGAAATATATATATTTACAGTAAAATCCATAGATAGATGGGTTCATGGATGAATAAATAAGTAGATGGATGGATGAATAGAGGCTGGGTGGATGGATGGATGGATGGATGGATGGATGGGTTTCTTAAAGAATAGGCATTTGAATATATAAATAAATGTGGAAGAATAGGCATATGGAAGGATGGGTGGATAGAAAGACATGGAAGAATAAATGTATAGCTGGATAGACATAATACAAATGAATGGATGGACATAAAATATAGATGGATAGACAGATGGGTGAACGGATGTTTGAATGAATAAATGGGTGGATGGACATACAATATAGATAGACGGATGAATAGATGATAGATGGATAAAGTAATAGATGGATTGACAAATGGATGGAAACAGAAATATGAATGGCTTACTTTAAACCTATGTAAAGCATCTTCATGAGAAAGACCATGTAGAGACTCTCCATTCAGCTCCAGAATTTCATCTCCTGCAAAACACGCACACACAACACACATGAAACATACACACGCAAAAAACACACACACACACAACACACACTGATAAATTGCAATATGTTATATATCTACATGACACACACAATCAAACTACTGATAACTGACTCAATGCTCTTACTGACCTAATCGATCAGTATTGGGTATCAATAGATTTACTATGTGGCTTCAAAATTAAATAAATAATGCTGTCAATCAAAGCACAGTCAGTAGCTGGAGTTTAATAAGTGCTGTTCTTTCTACCTTCCTGCAGTCTTCCATCAGCTGCAGCTGCACCACCAGGAAAAATCGTCTTCACGTAGATTCCCATTGGACCGTACATGCTGTCTCTGCCTCCCACTATACTGAAGCCCAGACCCTGTAGGATGGATGAGAATGTATTTAGGACAGTACATAAAGTAGTGCATACAATACTTAATATTTAATAGTACTTAATATGACATATACATATCCATGATACTATTATAAGAGCTTTGTTCTAGATTTTGCACAAAAAACAATGCACCAAGATGTTGTTGGAATGGAATTAAACTTCTTATGTGTAAATGTAAGGATGATATATGTACGTGATTTCAATATTAGAGTAAAATAATACATTTATTAGAGAAACACTAAAATTGAACCATGTTAAGCTTCCTCTAGGCTAGATACAACACAAAGTAAGGTTAGGTATGGAGGTATAAAGGTTCCGTAGGATAATTTTGCTGCAAATGTTGCAGTTGGGCATGTAGATCCTGCACAGTCCTAAATGGCCGAAGCTGGGGTCTGAGCTTTTCCCATAAATGCTTCATTACCAATAAATCTGGCAACCGGGTAGGCCAAGAAAGTGTTGGAATCTAGCGGAGACACTCCTGGGAAATTCTTAAACCAAATATATAATTCTGCTTCAAACCTAATGCGTTTCGCTTAACCTAGAGTTGTTGGTCAATTTTTTGGGTCAATGAATGTAATTTTAGCTCAATAATTAATTCTAGATATTTGTGTTACTATACCTCCATTCTGTATTGCTTGTGAGTGTGTCACATCTTTACTCTGTTTTCTGTCTGTTCTCATGTCTCTGTGTGTTATCCCCACGTGACCCGGCTTCTCTGTGTTTCTTTCCTAGAGTTCATTTGTAGCTCTGTCCCTCATTAATCAGTCCCAGGTGTTCCCTGTTTCCTTTCCCACCTTGTGTGTGTATTTAAGCTTCTCTGTCGTTAGTGTTAGTTTGTCGGTTCTTGTGCGTGTATACGTCTGTCACGGCTGTGTTCCTGATCTGTTTGTTATTTAGTTTCATTCTCAGAGTTCCTGTTTGGTTTGTGGTTTATTTTCTATTTTAATAAATTATTACGTGCGTGTGCGTCCGCTCTCCTCGTCGTTCCTTCACACAGCGTTACAGACGTATACACGCACAAGAACTGACAAACTAACACTAACGACAGAGAAGCTTAAAAACACACACAAGGCGGGAAAGGGAACAGGTAACACCCGGGGACTGATTAATGAGGGGCGGAGCTACAAATGAACACAGGTGAGTGGAAAATCAAACAGGGTAAAGACGTGACAGAGTGTATCTGTCTTACCTTTCCAGGAGCCTTCATTAGGACTATATTGCAGATGATGAATGCTTGTACGCTGCTGCAGGAGTGGACTAAATGAGCTGAGCTGAGAGAGCGAGAAGCCCTGGGAATGGCCTGCAGAGGAAAAAAAATATATAAACTGCCTACATTTCATTACTATAACAGTAGTCTACTTTATAATATGAACAACAGTTAAACAACTACTGTAATATATATTTTGAAATACATGCTCTGCATGTTCATTATATCTCATATCTCATTTCAAAAAAGAAATATTAGTAACATTACTGTTGTTATAATATGATCTAATGTACACGGTGCTGTTTAGGAACTATCTCACTGTTCCACACAGCCCAATTCAATTATACTTTCTCAGTGATTTACTGTCTTATTACACAGTACAGCCTGCCGAGCTCTGATTATCCAATACAAATCCAGGACACAGAAGTTTCTATTCTGAAATACAGTTCAATGTTGTGCAATCTTCTCATCACGCTGAACAGCAGTGCTGTAAACAAATAAACGAGTCAACAGCAAACCAAACAAAGTGTGCAGATGGTTATCAGTGCGGGAGAAGATATAGAACAGCAGGGCACTGATCTTTCACAATCATTTCCTCCCAAACTCTGCAGAAGCAGTCACTGTAAACATGGCTGACATTGGTGATTAATGGCAGCTTTGTTTACAAACAATCAAGGCAGTGTGAGGAAGTGAGCAAGACCCCCTGACTGGAAATCTGCTCTGTTTGATTTTATGAGTGCTTTACTGTAAAAGTACCAAGCTACATTTCATCCTTCTTCTCTTAGAAAGGTTAAAGTGAGGCATAACTGAATAGTAGGGCTGTGAAATAAATTATACTGTATTTTTTATCCCTATTGTAATATGTGTTTTTAGAATAAACACATCAAAATAGCAGTGATAACACCTTAAATAACGGCAAGAGATGGAAGGCAGAGTGAGGAAGAGTGAGGTAGAGCAAGGTAGAGTGGGATAGGGTGCTATAGAGGGGTAGAGTGAGGTAGAACAAGGCAGAATGAGGGAGAGCAAGGCAGAAGGAGGTTAAGTGAGGTAAAGCAAGGTAGATCAATGTAGAGTGAGGTAGACAGAGTTTAAAGAGAAAGGTAGAGTTACCATCTTACCAACACTGGGCAGAATGCTCATGTCTGATTGAGGCCTGATGGTGGGTATGAGGTGGATAGGACATTACATATTTGAAGTTATGTTGGTTTTTAGAATTCTTTGTGTGTTATTGTACTATAAGTGTTCCTTACATCAATCTTATACAGATGTGGGTGTACCTATGACTTGTGCTATGTTAGTATATTTGTCCACTGACCATATGTTCATATTCTGGTTCAAAAAGCTGTGTTCATATCGAGCTGCTGCACTTGTAGAAAACCATAAAACTTCTGGCGTTTATTTAATACTGGCACATACATTTTGTCATAATTCAGCGGATATTACATAATCTCACTGTCGCACCTGTGGAATGCTGTGAGGGAATTCCAGCTGTTGGGAGAGAGACTTCCTGTTGCCGTAAAAGCCTGTGGTATTGTGGACATGACACGGGAACTCTGGAGTTTTCATAATGATGGTCTCCAAGTCTCCGATCCAGTACGGGTGAACGCCTAAAACCAAGACAGCCAGCAGAGTTACATAAGCACAGCTCACATGATCAGAGGGAGCGCTACTACAGAGGACCCGCTGTGGCTAAAACGGGAGAATCAAAACAAACGGATCAGTCAGACAGTGTGTGGACTGGAGGGCGTTTTGGGCTGCCCTGGCCCTGAAGGGTAAAGTGTTATGTAATAAATTACAAACATCACTTACAGTTGCTGTGTGTATGAGTGGGTGTATGTTCAGTTCAAAAACAGGAACAGTTAAAGACTTTTGTTTTAAAAGAATGTTTGTTTGGATTATGGATGCTAATCTAGAGTGGATGTTAAACTTTTGAGTGATTAAAAAAAATACCCAATTAATTACCTGCTCTGGGATTATTAAAATTAATCAATTAATAAGGTGCACCAGATTATGAGGTGTACTATCAACAAACGTCTATTTTCTGGTCTATTTTCATACAAAAGGCTCACTGGATTATATGCAGCATTAAGTGACACTAGTAAGGATGCCTACATCGAAGTGAGCAAGGGTGTCATCATGTTTCCCTTCTAATGGGGAAGCTGGGGGAAGCAAGTAAAGCTAAGTAAACAAAAAAAAAAACTGTAATTCTAGGTAAAGCACTTTGGTTTATTTACAGTAAACTTAGATTTCTAATATTTTGTCAAAAGGTGAGTTTTCAGTAAACTTTCTTCAGCACTAAGCCTGGATGCAGCATCATTAGCATTAGCCGCTAACCGCAGCACTAGCAGGAGGTAAACGCCCAATAAATAGAGCTAGACTGAGGAATACTGGTAAGCCAGGATGCTGTCATTTAGCGGTTCATCCAACGTAGCTTGTTTTAACATGGCAAATATGGAGGCTACAGTCCAATATTCTCTCCTCTGAACAGCGAAAGAGCTAGTGTTGTGGTTAGCGGCTAATGCTAATGCTGGTGCACCCAGCCTTAGTGCTGGAGAAACTTCACTCAAAACTCTGAAAAGCCTAGTGGGTTTACTGCTCCTTAATACCTAACTGGTAAAATTCATACAAAAGGCACTGGATTATAAGGCGCACTGTTGATTTTTGGGACAAAAAAAAAAATGTACGTGCATCTTATAGTTCGAAAAATATGGTATATATATCACTGTTTGCTTTAAATCATGCAATTCAAATAAATGTTAGCAGAACCGTAAATTAATAAATGTATAACTGCCATATTCTTAAAACTTCATATCTCTTCATCACAGAAATATAACATACCGTACATCTTGAGGTCAAAAATTTTACCTGAATGAAATAATTATTAATAATTTCTGAAATATACTGAATGATGAAATGTTATTTACTTGTGGAGTTGGAGCGAGTCCTCTTACAGGCTGTTTCTTCAGAGTTTTCATCTTTGGTATCCTCCTCACAGCTTTTCATATCAACCTCTGATACCTCAATAATGGGCATCTTCAAAACACACACAGACACACACACACACACACACACACACACACACACACAAACAAATTATACATGTTCCACTTGATAAGAATAACTGACTAATAAATTATTAAATCTTCTTCTTATTAAATATTTTCTCAGAAATAGCTTTAGCTTAGTATGTTATACTCTATAGCACTGTGTGTTTTAATTGTCTGACAAACTTTAAGAGATAAAGGGCCCTATTTTAGCGACCTATTGGCAAGTCATCAACCGCACACTGCGCAGCATGCACTAAATCTCTTATTTAATCATGGGTGTGTTTTGGCTAAAACAGAAAATAAACTAATCAGCATTTCACTCGCCATTTTCTTTAAGAGTCAGGTGAGCTCTGACTTTCACACATTAGTATCTTAACAGCATTGTGCTTTTGTGTGTCCCAGCAGAGGATACTAACCTGCTCATTTACGCTGTGAAGGTACGCCAGCAAGTAATTTTCGGGTACAACAATGTTATTTTATTTTTTATTCTGTTTATTGTTGATGTAAAAGCTGGATTTGTGTGCTGCAGCACTTCCATCTGTGTGTGTAAAGAGTGGGGGTGTACGCATGCTGCACACCTGCGTAGCTACAATAGGTTTGGATGGGTGACTATTGACTGTTGTCAGGGTTTAAATCAGTCAGTGGCGCACCTGTCAGTTTTCTGTCACCAAGATAGAAACATGCCAGATATTTACCTAAACTCACCTCACTTCCAGAACACCATGCCTATCAGTGCATGTATACTCCTAAACTCTGACGTTATTTTAATGGCGCGGGCCCAAGACGTGAACATAGACTTTAGTAGGGGTGTAAGATAGGAATGAGCATCACGACAGGCTTTGCACAGGGTGTATGATAGGGCCCAAAATGTCCAATAACATCATTCTAGTATGTAGAAAAGTTGCCAAATTTCTCCAGCTAAATGAACATTAGTATTTGTAGTATATAATTAGTATATAAGTATTATTATATCATTGCTGTTGGGATGATATATTGTATAGCCAAAATTGCATCATTACAGAAGAAGTAACACATTTCTAAAGTAAATTAAAAAATATTTTTGGATCATTTATATTGGTCCATTTAGCATGAAATTTGGACATAATGAAAATATTCTGTCCGACTGTCAGATTCACAAGAAACATATTAAAAAAAATATTAAATGAAGATGCTACTATCTTCTGGCAGTGATGATATGTGGTAAATGCCTAAACCGTAACTGCAACAGTAGAACTGAAAGTGTATGAATTACCTTTGGGTTTAGGCAGTTCCCCACCGCTTCTTTTCTGTAGGCCAAAAGATCAGCTGAATTAACATTCACCAATGGTCCACTGCTTTCACACGAGGAGAAAACCTACAGACATCAGAGACAGGCACATTAGTACAGAGTGCTGTGTAGTTAATAGACAAAAATGTCAAAACAATTCACCTAAATGCGGAAGACTTTTATTACTCACTTCAATTTCAAAAAAGATTAAATCACTCGGTTTACACTGTATAGTCTATGCTGTGTTCCATTTGAAATTACAGCCAGAAAATTACATTTCAGTCAGAACACTATATGGCGCACCGTATTATAAGGCGCACTATCAATAAACGTCTATTTTTGGACTATTTTCACAAATAAGGCGAACTGGATTATAAGGCGAATTTACAGAGACACTATAAAGCACATCTAATTCAGCAGGTCTCGCCGCTTTGTGTTGGTGGGGGGTAGCTAACTAAGTTAAGTAAAGCAAAACTGTTACAAAACTGTAATAAAAAAAATATTTCTTTTAAAGTCAAACAAATGCTGGGTGTAAATCTACTGTTTAATTGGTTGAGTAAAGCACTTTTGTTTTTTTCACTAAGTTTAGTTTCCAAAATTTACCAGTATTAAGGCTGGAGCATTAGCATTAGCGGTTAACCAGCAGTGCTAGCCGAGGTTAGCAGCAGGCTACAGGCCGATAATACTCACCTCTGAATGATGGTGGATAGCAGTTAATGCTAATACTGCCCCAGCCTTGGTGATGGAGAACTAAACTGAAACTCCTGTATAATATATAACTCTGTAATTTACTTCAGCAGAGTGGCTTTACTGCTACTTAATACCTGACTGGTCAAATTCATACACAGGGTTGCCAGGTCCTACAAAATATCCAGCCCAAAGTCAGCCTATAATCCGCCTTTTAGAAGCTTAAACCAGCCCAAAATATATGACTGTCACACGTTTGAAGCAAATGACAAAACAACTATAAGTGTACAACTTAGCATTTTGTTTATAAAGGATTTATAATCAGTATTACTATTTCCATTAAACATGTGTTTAATTAGTTCTTATGTCCTATTCAAAAACATTTAATAATTAGCAAAAATAAAAAAAATAAAAAAATAAAAACTGACTTTTACTTACTCCTCCTGAACTCTCTTCATTCCTCTTTAACATTGTTTTTTTTCATGGCATTGTGGTTACATTGTGATTTCTCTCACTCTCTCTCACTCTCTCTCTCTCTCTCTCTCTCTTTCTCGCTCTTTCTCTCCCCCTCCCGTTCTTCTTTTCTCTCTGTCCTCTCTGTCTATGTCATTATGTTCTCCTCATTCTTATGGTTAAAATCGAAAAGGATTTTAGTTTCGATACATTTGCCTGCTAACCTAACGTACAAGTCAACACTTGTACGTTAGGAATTTTCACCCGCGACTGCATTCTTAAACAAGCACAAATTGGCGGAAAAAAAAAATAGAACCTGGCAACTCTGTTTAAGCACTGATGCACTGATGATTTTTGGGAAAATTAAGTGCGGAAAAATACGGTATTTGTGTCTCATTACAGTTCTGTCCAACTTCTATCTGTAAACATGTTTTCATGGTGTTTGGGTGTCCAAATACTGTAAAATACCATACTAATAGTGCTATCCTGGGACAATGTTATCAATGAAAACCTGGGACATAAAAAGTGGGACATATTCTGGTTAGAAATATCATAAAACACTGGTAAATGAGTGTCAACCAAGTTGTTGTAAACTTTGAAATCTTTAGATAACTTTTCTTAATTTCTTTGTATTTATTTAATGTTTTTAAACAATCTAGTAACATTGCTGCAATATCACTCGTGTCAGTGTTTTAATGTTGGAATGTTGATTTTAACCTTTTTATACTGTTAGTACTGTTAGTAACTGGTAATGTTATGTGAGGAACTTTCTAATAACATTGTGATGCTAATCATTATTATGTCACACCTTTTCAGAACATTCCTGAAACACTGTTTCTGTAACGTTACAAGCTAATCCTCCTAGAACCTTTTTTAAAAAAGTTCATAAACTGTTTTATGTAATTTTATTGAAATAATGTAATATAATTGGAATATTTAACTGTAGATTGTAGTCATTTCCAGTTTTAACATTATTTCAACCGAGCTAAATGGTAACCTTTAGGATTTAGTCCAGCCAGGCCTGATATACATAATTTCCTCATGTCCTCTGCTGTGTTTACCAAGTTTCCATAACAGCAGTGTTTTCATAATGTGTTACAAAGTAGAGCTCTGGAAATCGTTTGTATGAATTATTTTTTTACTGTGTCATAACATTAAAGCTTAAAATAGTAATTTCCACATAAAACAAGCTTGGATGATGACGTTCCAACACAAATCCTGACATTTTCCCTTCCTCAATCCACTAACGTGATTTGTGGTGAAAAGCCAGAACAATAAAACCAATGACGTGAAAATGTTAAATAAGCCACACTGACAATCTGCTTCCAGTGACACCTGACAAATGGTGGAGAAAGAAGAGGCAGCAAGTGAACAGTCAGTTATTGACCAAATATGTATGTTTAAGAATCGGAAACCATCTGAGAAGAATCAAACTGAGTGAGAACATCTCCAAAACTAAAGGCACACCTATTAACTTACCGGACAGAATGAGTAGTAAAGAGGGGATTTACTACTGCTGGGCATATGGGAATATCTGTTCATTCGGTATTCCGGTATTATTTTTTCACATACTGTCAAACGGCTAGAGGCAATACGGAGCACTGTGTAGAACAGCACTGCCAAAGAACATACTGGTACAGCTAGCGATTTAGCACAGCAAACTAACACACTGGACTGTTGGTAGCTCAGCTCTGTGTAGTCAAATGTTGGTCTCGCTCTGTCCTACCTGGAGAAACATTATGTGATATAAAAACAGCACTTTATCTGAGGAGACCCTGCTGCTGCTTCTCACTGTGTAAGTATTTTATCCGAATAAAATAGCAAAAACAACAGCAAACAAACCAAAGCTTTCGGAATTATTCACTCAGAGAAAAAGATAGGTCATGAATTACGCGATCAATCCACAGCTCAGCCAAAAGTTCCTGTTGTTCCCCAGACGAGCCTAGAATCGGTCTTGGGTACAGAATCATTTACTCAGCACAAGAGATAAAACTTCCAAAAACTCTGGATAAAAGATGCAAAAAACCTTTAAGAGCAGTAACTATAACCCTTATAAAACCCAGGCAAACAGTGCTGGAGATACGGTTGTTTGGATTTTAGTATAGCTAGCTAGTAGGGGTGTGACGAGATATCGTGCCATGAGATCTCGCGAGATTAAATATGACGATATTTCTCGTCAAGCTTAAACCTGTCTCGCGAGAGAAAAAAAAAACAGTTTAATGTGGACTTTTTAAGAGGGATCTGGCAACCCAGTAGCAGCGAGTGTGAGAGCAGCTCTCAGCAGAAGAGGAAAATGGGCGGACCGCGGTCCGGACCCAAACGTTGTCCAATGCGGACCCAAACCGATGAACTACTGAGAAGGATTTAATTGTGCGCCGCAGTAAACTCACAGACCAATCACGTGTGGGGTAAGATCACCAAACGCTCTCTTCAGCCAATCAGATCTGTGCAGACGTGGTAAGGAAATAAATAATATAAGGAGATAGGGAGCCCGAGAACGGGTGGAAAAACGAGAACGGGCGGAAACTAGTCACGCCGAGCGCGACAGAGAGACAGGGGATAAATGTAAACAAAATCTGTCCAGAGAGGCATTTCTTCTTCTTCTTCTTCTTCTTCTATATTTTTACATCATTCAGTTCAAACAACCTTACAGGATATAGCACTTAATTATTAAATATAATTAAATACCCCTGATATAGAAGATGCTTCTGCTACTTTTAAGTTGTATGTCTGGCTGCATTTTGGCTCCAGTGGAAACAATAAACGGTAACAGAGTGACCAACAAGACACAAACCATATGTAAATACTGTAAGTAAATCCTACACATGACTGTTTCATATGCAGCTGTACTAATCCCTTAGCTCTGTACTGTATTTAAAAAAATGTTCTGTCTCTGTTTGCACTTCAAGCATAATCTTAATGTGACTGGTTATGGTTATGAATAGTTAAATTACAAGAGATTTAGGAGAAAAAAAAACACAAACCATAGGCTTAATATGACTGGTTGTGGTTTGCACTTATTGTTTGCACTATATTAGACCTAGAAAATATGTATTTTTATTTTTTATTCTTATTCCTATTCCTTATAGAATCAATGTGTGAGAGAAACCAGTCTGTTAAGTTTGCGGTATATGATTTTGTCAAAAAAAAAAAAAGTTTTCTTTAAAATTTTATTTTTAAATCTCGTCTCGTCTCGTTATCGTGAACCTAGTGCTGGACGATATGGCCAAAATTTATATCACGATATATTCCTTAAATTTCAGTCGATACGATATAATTTCGATATCGATATAAATACTTTGAAGGCCTCAGAAAACTGCTAAGAAGCCCTGCAATCCCTGCAGCACTGCGAATTTAAATTATTATATAACTGTGTATTTGCACTTTTTGTATGGCTGGCATCAGATACCCTCATTATATGCACATCAATCTATCTATCTATCTATCTATCTATCTATCTATCTATCTATCTATCTATCTATCTATCTATCTATCTATCTATCTATCTATCTATCTATCTACCTATCTATCTACCTATCTATCTACCTATCTATCTATCTAATGGAAATCTGTACCTACTACTGTCTGAAATTTTTATTTAAGCCTTTGAAACCTCCTTTCACAAAAACTTTAATACTTTAGAAATACAAGTAGTCAAAATAAATCAATGCTCAATATTATTTGCATATAGCAAAATAATAACATGACATCCCTGTTAAACATAAGCCTATATAACTATTACCAATAAAAATAACTTTAAATTACAACAGAGGCAGAACTTCTTATTCTTTGTGAACAAATTTAACAGATTAAAACAAAAGTGTTTCAACTAGGATATAGAATACAATAAGCCTTTATATACGTAAAAGCAACAAGATTTTCCCGTCAAATAAACAAACCTACAGGCTCTATCAACTATGAATAACTTAGTTACAACATAAGCTATAAAAGTGCTTCAGTCAGTATAAGAAAAATATTGTCTGTAGTGGAGTTGCTTGAAGTGGTGGAACAGATTAGATGTATTAACATTACCGCTGCTGGTCGGCTGCACTCTCCGGCACAATTTGCAGCAAAGCGGCAAGGGAGCGGACCCGCGGCCGGCCTCGAGGACCCGCGGCCGAGCGAGCGGACACGCGGCCGGCCTCGAGGATCCGGGGCCGACCGAACCGAGTCTACCTTAGCCTTGGATCCGCTCGTCCCGGCTCCGTTTGTCTCCAGCGCGAGACATTTTTGCTGCGTAACGAAGCGGACCCGAGCCTAGCCATTTTAACCTAGCCTTGCCTAGCCTAGCCTATTTGGCTACGTGCCTGTGTGGTTACGTCATCACGCACTGACGTAGCCCAGCTACGGGGGCTGAATGTGTTGAGCTCTACGAGCTGACGCCAGTAAAAAACGCCTGTCCGTGATTCTAATACATATCGATATACCACAAAACTGATATCACCGTTATTGAAACATTTCTTATCGCGATAAATACCGATATCGAATTATTGTCCAGGCCTACGTGAACCCAATATCGTGTCTCGTCTCGTCTCGTGGTATTAGTGTCTCGTCACTCCCCTACTACCTAGTATATCTAACTCTCCTGCTGTCCTTCTTCTTCTCCGTCTGTGGGTAGTAGGCGGTCCGTCACAAACCCTAAAGATATCAGCCAATACCGTTCCTTGAGGGAGGTGACCCTGATCCCAGAAAAATGAAGCTCGGGAGCGATATTTTGTTCAGCGCGCACATTATTCCCTCATTTTTGCTCATTTTTTTCACCTGGTATTTTTGCACCCCTGACTTTTGACATTCATCCACACTAACCACCACCACCATGCCAGTGTCACTGCAGTGCTAAGAATGGACACTACCCAAATAATACCTGCCCTGTGGTGTCTTCTTCAGAGACAGAGAAGGACTTTAGCCTGTAATTATAAAGCTACAAACTTCTTCTATAAGCTCAGTGGAGCTGAAAAATAGACAATACATGTAGAAACACAGAGAACATCATAATATGTTGACTGCACTGTGTAGTTGGGTTAAATCAGCAACTCACATTTTCCCTACCAGCTTCACTTTTCAAAGATGGACCTTTCCTGTTTGTATCCTTCAGTTTGTTGGCTAGCTAACCCCCCTTCACACACTGTGCTTATTCAGGCTCGGTAAATGCGCCCGTTTGTCCACTTATTTTGTATAACGCATCTGATTAATTTTGTGGTCAAATGAACAGCATGTTGTCTGTGGCCTGCTATTTTTTTCATCATCTCACAACAGTGGTTTTGTTTGTGAAAATGGCTGGGGCATTAGCTTAGCAATGTGAGGCCTGTTTCTGTAGCCGAGCCTGTGGGAGGTGTCCTCTCTTTCTGAGGCTCTGGCATATTTGAAATGCTTTTGGTTGAAGCAGTGCTGATAGAGGCTTGACATTCTGCCTGACATTCTGCACTGTTATGACAATGGCTTTCTCAGTAAACCATCTGAAACAAAGCAAAACTGGTCACAGATCAGAAACCCACATATTTGGTGAAATTTCTACATGGATATTTTTTGCTACGCACATTTTAGTAAAATGGGGTACCGATGTTGGATTATGTCTCAAAAAAGTTCAATTGACGTTTATCACTTTACGCACACCAAAAAAATGTACAGTAGAGCAAAGAATCATCACTTAGATGTTCAATAGATGCTCCTCTCAACTGTGTTTAATAGAGCTTCATTACTCCAACTCATCTCAAATATGTTCAGTGGAGCTTCATCACTTCAATTTATCACTCCAACTGATCCCAAATGTAGTCATCTGTACTACTCCAACTCATTGCTTTAACTTATCCCAAATATAGCTTTGGAAAAAATTAAGAGACCACTTCAGTTTCTGAATCAGTTTCTCTGATTTTGCTGTTTATAGATACAGTTTATGTTTGAGTAAAATGAACATTGTTGTTTTATTCTATAAACTACGGACAACATTTCTCCCAAATTCTAAATAAAAATATTGTCATTTAGAGCATTTATTTGCAGAAAATGAGAAATGGCTGAAATAACACAAAAAGACGCAGAGCTTTCCAACTTCAAATTATGCAAAGAAAACAAGTTAATATTTATAACGTTTTAAGAGTTCAGAAATGAATATTTGGTGTAATAACACAGATTTTTAATCACAGTTTTCATGCATCTTTGCATGTTCTCCTCCACCAGTCTTACACACTGCTTTTGGATAACTTTTTGCCACTCCTAGTGCAAAAACTCAAAGAGTTCAGCTTGGTTTGATGGGTTGTGATCATCCATCTTACTTTTAATTATATTCCAGAGGTTATCAATTAGGTAAAATTAAAGAAACGCATAATGTTTAAGTGGTCTCTTATTTTCTTTCCAGAACTGTATATTCAACTTCTTTCCTTCAACCTAACTCTCCAACTGATTTACAGTTCTAATTTCCAGTTGTGGGTACATCATTGCAGGTGATGAATAAAATGTAACATATAACTGTATATTACAGTAAATGTCATCAACACATTTAAAGGCAAACCTATGTCAACAGAAATACAAAATTACATTGATATAATAGGTATCATTCATGCAACACTGTCAAATAAATTCAGTGCTCCATCTTTTTAGTCTATGAGTAAATGACAGTGTTTGTACAGCATGTAAATATAAAAGAATCCAATGGTTTACGTCAGCGCTTACTGTTCCGGGGACAGTCTTCACTGCAGACTGCCTTTCCAGCTCAGCCTGGAGTTTTGTGTGGTCATTTACAACCTGCCCATTAAACGGGGCCAGCCTCTCACCATAGTGGATATAAGTGTCCCTGGAGAAAGAGAAAAGAGCAAATAATGTCCATTAGTGCTCTTGTAGTTATGTGAGAGAGTGTGTGTGTTTGTGTGTGCAAGTGTGCATATATGTGTGTGTGCTTATTGGCCTGAACATGCATATTTACACAAAACATTAAACCCTTCCACTCACATGTAATAAAAACAATGCTGAGCTGATGATCAAATTATGCCGGGTTTTTTATTACCTGTGTAATTGCCCTCCGTTTCGCACATGGCTGACAGTAAGGATATTGTCACTGGGCTGGAGGTCGTTATCACCCACCCGAGGCCCCAGCGGCCCACCTTCCTCTCCAGTAGCCACACACATTCTCCAGAAACTGCTTTCCTGTCCCAATGAAAACCATCAGATTGCTCAGACAAGGAGACCACTATATTCCAGCACACAGAGACCACTTCTTCTTACCCCCAGAAAACAAGGCCTCACCAGTCCGACACCTGTAAAACACAACTACAATAGCTTTGCTTTAGAGGAACATGAACTGCAAGACTGAGCGTTAATTATGGTATGTTTAAGGGGCCTCAGGATAATGAACTGTTCAGAGAGTAGCAGCAGACGCATGCCAGCCAGAGGGCTAGCAAATTATTGCAAGGCTTTCAGATTTAAGAATTAAGACTTAAGGAAATGTTAGAGCCTTTTTTTTCATATATACATATTTCCCCTACCCTTTATGTCTTTAAAACAGCTTTGTAATGTAAAATGTTTAATACAACATTTCACTATTTGAATATGTACAACCTAGTGCTGGGCGGTACGACCAAAAATGTATATCACGGTGTTTTGCAAGATTCTGACGGTTTCAATGTATATCACAGTATTTTTTATTATTATTATTATTATTTATATATAATTTATATTATATATAGCCTGTAGCTATATATATATATATATATATACATATATATATATATATATATATATACTACCTTCAAAGGAGTCAAATAAGAAGTCGCAATTTCACAAGAAAACTTATTCACACCACGGCTGGATGGCAAATGGCGACAGCTAAGATAAAAGACGTTCTCTCTCGTTCGCAACTTGTGGACAAAACGGGCTCAAGTAGTGAAGTGTGGGTATATTTTGCTCTTATCGCTAATGAAGATGGAAATCCAACCAACAATACGAACCCAGTTTACAAACGGTGTTACAAATCTTTCCAGAGAGCAGAGCAATGAGTGTTCAAATTAACATAACGTTACTAAATGTTCTCACTTTTTGTTTTCCTTATTCAGAGTTTAACTCCTTCAAGTTCATACAGGCAGACTACATTGCATCTGTGCATCCAAAACCTAGAACACAGGATGATTGAAGAACCCTTGAAGAGTAATGTGCTTTAATAAAAAGCATCAGCGTAATTTAAGCCAGTAGGTAGAGATCGAGAACACCCCTGATTCAGTGCAGTCCTTTCTCATCCACTGTCAGTAAAGTTCTCCTAACTCATAAATGATATTAACTGGTATATGCACAGAGCTTTTACAGCCTCACTGTTGCTCCAGCCCTCTTTTAAATGTTGTGCAAAGGTCAGCTGGGGGCTTTATCAGCCTATCAGGCAGCGAGGCAGCGATGGGCCTGTGGGACTTCTCTCGCCTCTGGCCTCCATGACATCATTACGGCTGTCTTATGAGACCTGCACAAGTTGAGAGCTCCCTGTGGACTGCAACAAGCGCTCTTTTGTGCAGGTCTAATGGGCAGAGTGCCGCCACAGAGCCTCTAAACATACGAGTCATGTGATTGTGAATCAGTGAGCAGAAAACAGCTATACACTCTTAATATGTGGTTATATGCAAAGGTGTTGTATAACACAAGTGCTTCTTAAGTGCACTGTATATAATGTATAGGCTATACCATCCAGATCTGAACATATAAGAGCACTTGAAAATAAGACCTCTGAAAAGTATATGGAATACATGAATTACTTACTTTTAAACAGCTTTTAGTTGTAATTTAGGGTAACTAACTGTGAAATAAAATATAAGGAATATACAAAAAACAGCTGTTATTATATGAATATGTCACAGACAAGCAGTTTATTACTGCAAAAACAATTGAAAAAAAGAAACGTATTTAAACACAGTTAGTGGTGTGCTAATTAGCGGCATTAGCGGTGCATGAAAACTGTGATTAAAAACCAGGGTTATTCCACCAAATATTGATTTCTGAATTTATTGAACTTATGAATATGAACTTGTTTTCTTTGCATTATTTGAGGTTTGAAAGCTTTGCATCTTGTTTGTTATTTCAGCCACTTCTCATTTTTGCAAATAAATGCTCTAAATGTATTTTTTTTTTTTAATTTGGGAGATATGTTGTCCATTTTACTCAAACATATACCTATAAACAGCAAAATCAGAGATACTGATTCAGTAACTGAAGTGGTCTTAGTTCTTTACAGAGCTGTATGTACATATCTGCAATACATTTAATGACTTTATATTGCCCATTTACTTTTCTTTACTGTGTATAAGTCGGTATGAGTATTTATTTTATATTTATGTTTATACATGTATAGTATTTAAACATTATATTTATTATACTCTAATTCCAATGTCTGAACATGTTTAATAAATATGTAATAAAATTAAATGTTTATTTTGTTGCTGTAGTGTATTCTTGAAATATTTTTTATTCTCACCACTGCTATGAAATATAAAATACTACACACAGGCTTTCAATGCAATGAAAAAAATATAAATATAAAACATGATAAAAAAATAAATATTTTAGTTGCTTGGATTAATTTGCTATATAGTTTTTATATTAGAATATTAGACTAATACATTTTAACCAAAAACATTACAGACAGTGAACAGCATTTATGTATTTGTTTCCATCACTGGAGATAATTCAGCTCTAAAAGAGTTAAAATGTTTAAATATATAGTTAAAAATATTTAAATATATAATATATATTTGTTTAACTCAGTGTTTTGTCATATCGCCAAAAGTATTGTTATCGCGAAAATATGATGAAATATCATGATATTATTTTAGGACCATACAAAAAATATATATGGTGTTTTACATTATATTTCAACATTAAGCTGTACTAAGAATGATTAACAACCATGCATAGCCAATGAAAACATATTAAATATAAAATCTAATACAGTACAGTTCTAAATGTTATTTTATAATATTTTATTTTTTATGTTCATTGCATTGGAAGCCTGTGTTTAACATTGTTACTCTCATAACTGATATTGATCTTTTTATTAACCATAATTAAGCCATACAATTAACTTCATAAAATGAAGTAATTTAAAGTAGATTAAATAAATAAAAAAATATGCCCTTACATTTCCTTTTTGGCTAGAGTGCTGCCTTGTTGTACTATATCTGTAGTTTTTTCTAGTGCAGTTAGTGGTGTCAAGCTACTGTTTCATTAGCTGGTAAACTATTTCATTGGTTTGTAAATGTCTATTGTTATGGAAAACAGGTCTCAATGAGTGTTATGTGCAACAAAACACACAAAAAAAGAAATACATGATGTTTACCGTAATGGACAAAGAGTCTGAAAGACCTTTTATCTTTTAACCATATTAAACAGTTTTTAAAGGTTTTAAACATTTAAAAACATAGGGCACTTTATGAAATAAAATAAAAGTAACACCCAAAATTTGCCATGGGTTACAGTACTGATGGAAAACACCACTGCCTTTTACATGGCAGAATGTGGATCAATTCCCTATACTCTTATAGACTCCTTGGGCAGAACTTCTAATGCTACCTCTGTAATGTGATTCAGCTGTAAGCTGCTCAGGATAAGAGACTGCCAAATGCTGTAAAAGTGATGTAAACTCTGAGCACATGCTGGTGGGTCCAGATTTCCCTTTCCTGCTCATTAAAAAACACTATACCTCACATCAGTGCTCAGAAACTACTCTAGACTGATCTAGATCTAAACTGATCTAAACTGATCAAGAACCTCTTCAAAGTGTTCTGTATGGTGTCTCTCTCTCTCTCTAAAAAAATTGGTTCTTTAAGTGGTGTTCTTTAGGGGTTCTTAACACTAGATCGACTCTAATCTTTGAAACTGTTTGAAAACAGTTCTTTAAGGGTCCTGTACTCTACTTTTAAGTGTCGTTCTACTCTACAGATCTAAAAATGACCTTCATGAACTTCTTTCTCCTCTAGACTCTTTAAGGGGGTTCTTAAAGACTGAGAGACTAAGAGACAGCTTCATCCACCAGGCTGTGAGGATGCTGAACTCTCTCATTCCCTCTTTAATCACACCCCATCACTATAGCACTATTGTCTTGTGTATTTTGCCTCAGTAAAATGTTGTCTATATCTGTATGCCCTGTACATATGTAGTATTGACAATAAAACTACTTGACTTGACTTAAAGGTTTTCTTGCTTTTAATGCATCACTTTTTAACACTCTTCAAAAAGTACTTTTCCGTGGTGATTTAGAACAAATTTTTAAAATACCAGTTACAAAATTGTTGTTCCGTTTAGGATTTTAACCCTAAAATATTAACAGTCATGTACCCTCTTTATAACAGCGCTGCGCTATCTTGAAACTAGGATACGATAATAACACTGACAAGCACAAATAGGAAGGTAGGACAGGGGAACAGATTACAAAAGTAATTCTGTGGAAATGCATGATATTATATCAGATATATTACAAACAATATATTAAAACAACTGCGAGGGCATAGGTGACATATCAGATGTAGTTTTATTTGTGCTTGTCATTTGACTTATCATAGACTGTCATCTTCTTATTTATGTACCAATGAAGTGTGAAGCAACTTTGAGCTTGTTAATGGTGTAAAATAGTAATTTCTTTGCATGGGCAACACTATACCCCTATATCTAGCATTGGAAATCTGTTGGGACCATCACCTAAAAGTGGTGTATTTTGGAATGCTAGGGGTGAACTGAAGACCACTTCAGTTTCTGAATCAGTTTCTCTGATTTTGCTATTTATAGGTATATGTTTGAGTAAAATGAACATTGTTATTTTATTTTATAAACTACAGACATTTCTCCCAAAATTCCAAATAACAATATTGTCATTTAGAGCATTTATTTGCAGAAAATGGGAACTGGTCAAATTAACAAAAAGGATGCAGAGCTTTCAAATCTCAAGTAATGCAAAGAAAACAAGTTCATATTCATAAAGTTTTAAGAGTTTCGAATTCAATATTTGTTGGAATAACCCTGGTTTTTATTTAACAGTTTTCATGCATCTTGGCATGTTCTACTCCACCAGTCTTACACACTGCTTTTGGATACCTTTATGCCACTCCTTTTTAAGTGGTATCTTATTTTTTTTTTAGCTGTATATAAAACTAAATTATAATTGTTTGTTAAATCTAATTCTTCTACTACGGCATCCTTTCCCTCTCAACTTTCTAGTCAAAAAAAAAAAAACATGCATCCCCTCCAAGTTCAAGTTCCTGCAATCCATAATCTTCAACATGACTAGTCAAACTACACAAGATATGCACACAATACAGTTCTAAAGCAGCACTCACCCTGATGGAGAAGGACCTCCTGATGTTCTTCTTGGGTTCCTCTGTGCTCCTCGGTGCCTGCAGGCTTGCGCTCCTGCTCAGATCCTTCTCTGGGCGCCCCATTGGTCCATCCAGATGGCATCCCTTGCTGTCTTCTTTCCAGTCACTGTACACATACTTCTCCTCTGGGCTGGGGAGGTCATCGCTGGTCCTGGAGCTGCAGATGATGAGGGAACGGGAGAGGATGGCCAGCTTTTTGGAGCGCTGTCCAGCCTTGGCCTTCTCCATCCTCCTCATTCTCCTCCTCTGCTGCGTCTGGGTGGTTTTCAGAGGCATGATGGCCGCAGAGGGAGGATCTCTCCCCATCCACACGGCCGCTAATGGAGGGGTCCGCTCTGAGACAGAGAAAGAGAGAGAGAGAGGGAGAGATAGAGAGAGCAATTAGAAAATTCAGTTAGCAGTCCCGTTCTGACGTCCTCCTCTATCCTGAGTGTTCCCAGGAAGAGCCAAGGCTACAGACTCCAGATAAAAGCACTTTTCTTTTCTCCTCCACACAGAAAAAAAAGAAAACAAGTGTGTGTTGCCTCATGACTATGACTTGGCTGAAAAAACACTTCTTTTTTTTTAATGAATTGAGATTCTGATAAAAAAAAATTGCTGGAACTTCTAGTACACAGCTAGAACTGGAGTTAAGATGTCATTTTGACAAATTCAGAAATAAAACAGTACCATCTGCTGGTGTTGGTCCACTGTATTATATCAAGTCTAAAGTCAGTGCAGTGTTTTCCTCTGCTGACAACTTTTATGGAGATTATGGAGATCCACTTTTGTGGATTTCATTTTCCAGCAGGACTTGGCACACTGCCAACACTGCCAAAGGTACCAATTGGTCTTATAGAATATTCTAATTGGCTGAGATACTGATTTTACTGGTTTTCACTGGCTGTAATCCATAATCATCACCAATAAAATAAATAAACACTTAAAATAGATCACTCTGTGTGTAATACATCTATATAATATATGAGTTTCACATTTTGAACTGAAATACATTTGAATTACTGATTTAAAATATCTTATATTTAATATATACACACCTGTATATGTTAATATGTTATCTGATAACAGCACTTCTGCTAATGTTGTCTCATGAAAAGGCCATTCGTTTCTGGTAAACATCTTAAATACATCTTAAATACAACCACCACACTGTAAAAAAAAGTTTCTTGTAAATGTTACAGTAAGTTAACAGTAAAAAGATGTCAATAAATTAGTGTAAAATTATAGTAATTCAATCTGGCAAAAGGTTACAGCATACTGCTGTGTAATAAAAACAGTAATTCGCTGTAAATTAATTCCAAATTATTTTAGTTTTTAATGTATGTTTTGGCACAAAAAATACAGGAACTGTACGTTAGGATTGTCCACCCAAGACCAGACCATAGTTAAGTTGGGCAAACTTAAACTCAAAACAGAAAAGAGCAAGAATGTGTGGACCTTTTATAAAACAAAGGCCCACAAATGGAGGAGGAATTCAGTTGATCTGGTGCAACTTGATGACAAAACACACATGCAAACAAACGCATACACACATACATAACCCCCCCAAAACAATATAAAATCCTTTATTATAGGCTACAACAGTTAGTTCCAACCTCACGGTCTGATTGGTTGAGAAATGTTCTTACTGTGCTGATTGTGGGACAACAGCACAGCCTTCACACACTAAATCTGTAAATCTGTACCACTCCGTAGACGCGTTGCCGAGTAACAGCATATACACACAAGACGTTTTTGCATCGTCACCTCCACCAGCAACAACCAGCATTAGCTTAGCACAGGCTAGCGCCCAGCCACGGCACGCTCACTCACAGCCCGGCTCGTCTTTTGTGGAAAAATCCAGCAGTTTCCTCGGCCGCAGTCTGATAGCCGGAACGATAACCAGCCAGGCTAGGCTAAGCTAAGCTAATGCTAAGCTAAAGCAAGCTACATTAACCTAACCATAGTCCAGCTGGCTAGCTAACCAACACCACCCAGCAAACAAGCAGAAATGCTCGCAAAGGCGAAGCTTTCACATGAAGACGACTCCGCGGAGCAGGAGAGGAGATTTTCAGCGTTATTTCACGGTCCTAACGTTTACTAACCCCTTAAACCCCAATTTTGATTTCAAGCTAACGTATAAACCAAACTCTGTTTTGTGGTTACATTTCTGATACAGTTCACTACTTTTTGGCAGAAATAAAGCATATTCATTAGCAATTTTTTTTTTTTCTTCATTCATTTTGTAAAAAAAAACTGTATCTTCGGCCAAATCACAGCCGTGATGTTATTCGCGATAACACACTCCCTCTCATGTTCCATTGTTTAGAAAACCCCAATAAACCAAAAAGAGTAGCTATCAAAATTGTTGAGAGTTTTTTTTGACATTTTAAGCCTTCCATTCTTTGAGCCATTACAATTCGTATTTTAACAAAATATTTATGTTTTCATCAAGACATTCATGGGTACTCATTTTCATATGTCTGCATTTTCAAGAGTCTTTTTTGGTTATTCTTAATGTCTGTGTTGATATCTGTGCTGTTATTGTGGTGAACGAAGCAGCTGTGCCCCATGACATGACTTGATCTTCTCATGGTCAAAACTCCATTGGCTGTGAATTATAAATGAGCCACTGTACATGCATTTGCAGAACCGTGTCTAATAAGCTAATGGTTCTACATGTATGGAGGAAAAGCATGGGAAAGAATGAGAGAATTACTGCAGTGTAAACCTAAATCCAACTGGGAATTATAGTGGTGAGCTCGAGTATTACAGTATATATCTATACAAAGGACACCTGCTTATTCTTCCTTTCTTCTAAATCAAAGGGTATTAAAACAAGAGTTTATTTTGTCTTTGTTGTAATAGCTGGCTTTATGGTTCGGAGAAGGGTTATTACTAATTTTAGGAGCAATGCTGTGAAGATTTTACTGCATTTAGCAACAATAAAAAAATAGTTAAGCTAACAACTGTAATAAGTGCAACTAACAACCTTAAATATTATGTTTAGCAATAATTCCAAACAAAATACCAACTAACTACATTGTGGTAAGATAATTTATTTTTACATGCAAATCAAGCTAAAAATAAAACATAAAAAAATAAAAAATGAAAAATTTCAAGTGAAAAATTCACTTTAAATTTTCAGTTAGCTCAATGTAAATTCTGCAAACTTTTAGGACAACCTAAAAAAAAGTAAACTAATAAAATGCATGCACTTTTGGTTTGAGTTAAATTAAAAAAAACCTTAAAAACTATTTCATACTATTTTTGCCTGAACACCAACCATATAAGCTTGCAGCAAATCAAGAGCGCAGCTGCACTAAACCAGCAGAACCACAGAAGCTATGGAATAAAATCACCACAGAAGCTATGCAATCAAACATAAAGCACACTTAAACTCTAAGAAAGGGTAGCCTGAGGTAAAATTGTTACACCCGTATGGTAAGTGAGATAGATGGATGGATGGATGGATGGATAAATGAATGGATAGAGAAATTTTGTAAGTTTGCCCACTGACAAAGACATGTAAAATCTCACCTCATGGGGCATGAGGAAGGTGAGAGACCAGCCTAAAACTGCATGGGGGAAACTTGTTAATGGTCGCAAGGCAGCTGGGACCAGAGTCACCAAAAATGTACCGTAAAAGCCTGAGTGCCTCTGCCAGGACATTAAAAATGGGTTGTGGTTGTGACTGGGTCTTTCAGCATGACAATGACCCAAAACATACAGCCAAAACAACAAATGAGTGGCTGAAATAGAAGCAGGGTCATTGAGTGGAGTCCACACCTTAATCCCATAGCTGGATGGATGGATGGATAAGTAGATAGATCCTTTATTGATCCCTGAGGGAAATTTTAGTGTCCTTCTAGGTCTAGGTTTAAGGACATGCCCAATATTCAAATCAATGTTGCCAAGAACCAATGGGAAGAAGGTACTGCAGGTTTTACTCAAAATGCCTGTAGTGCACACAAAACCACCTGTAGATTATCTAAAAAGCACAGCCGACTCACAAGTTACAGATATTTATAGGTATCTGATGAGAAACATCAACATGTGCAAAATGATTAAATCAAACATTAGGTGAAAACCTCTGCAGAATTACTCCATAGAACAAATTCAACTAAAGAGTCAAAATGAGCATGTGTTATCTAGTCAGACCAACATTTAACAAGAAACTTTATTTGCTAAGTGCGGACCACGCCTTATAGAAGTAGAAAAGGAGGAAGAAAAAGGGGAGGGAACTCAGGGAAATTTGGGCTGGAGTTCTGAACTGCGTGCTTGAAGAAGCGTGCAGTTATATCCCCCCTTTTTATTTAACGAGAAGTGGAAGAGTAGAGAAAAAAAAAAGGGGGGTTGCAGGGGAGGAGGTGGGTTGCGAATTTTTCGTCACGAGGTGTAGTTAGTTAGGGGAGGTATTTATAGGACGGTTGATTGATACGGGGTGGAGTTAGAACGTAGAGTTCGGGCGTGGTCCTTCTCCCAAACTTTTGTTATTACATAACATCATTAAAAGTATATTTTTTTGTTCCTCTGGTTTAAAAAAACATCATTAAACATTAGGAAATCTCTGTTGAGTGGTCCTGAGGGGTCTTCAGCACTGTGACTCACACAGAGGGAATATTATGGCAGCAGATTTGAGTCTTGGCTCTGTCAGTACCAGCACGGCCAGCAAAGGCCTGCTGTTTAATCTGGCAGAGAGACACAAATACAAACAGTCCCAACTTCAAATGTGGACAAACAGGCCTGTATCCAGCAGGGTGTGAGTTAGGAAGACTGCAGTCCATGGAGTATACAGTCTATCATAAAGGGGGTATAAGGGCACACCACTGCTTATTTGTTTGAGTCACACAGTAAAGAATTAAAAAATCAATTAATTATTAATAACAAGTCAGTCACTGCCTGTTTTAAAAATAGTTGCCAATGTAGTTTCACCAATCCAATTAGAGGAAAGTGCCAGATCCCCAGCTCTGATACATCAGCCAACAGACGCCTGTGCTGGACAGCATTACAATGGATGTGATGTGGGGAAAGAGAGCCATCTATCCACTCAGCGAGATCATGCTCAGTTGTGCTCTCTCGGACTCCAGCTGCTGATGGTTTTAGGATTCTAACTTGTGATTCTCAAGCCATAGTTTCAAGGTCTTATTCTGCTGAGCCACTTTGTGTCCAGAATTTAATTTAGTTATATATTTTGTATCATATATTTTTGGAGGATTTTTCAGTTTTTATATTTAGTACAGAGTACTTGGTCATATGGTAATAGTTGACACCCCTACTCAGGCACATGACATGAGCCTGATCGGCCTTATGGTGGGTGCTAATTGGGTTAGGCCTTGAAACTTCCATGCCCTGATAGCTAGAAGCAAAATCCTTGCATTATTTGATTCCTTGCTTTATGGTAGATAAAAAAGGTTGATAGAACAATGAAGCTCTGCCCGCTTAGATTTTTTTGCTATTTAGCATAATTCGCAAAAACTATTTTTGTAAACTAGTCCTAGGGTTTTTGAGCAATCCCCATGTAATTAGTATGAAACTATTCATGGGAGTGTGAACCTCAATGATCATTACGATTTTTTCTCAGCAACCATAAGCCCATTCACACTGTAATTTGGCATGGTGCATCCGAGGTCAACTGTATAAATCATGCTATGAGGAAATGGCGATATGCCAAAAGGGGGCATGGCTAAAGCTAAATCACTGTTTCTCAGAAATCATAATCCCAATGAAGCTGAAATATGGCATTGTGCATCAGAGGTCAATTCTATAAATACATGTGATAACAGTATGATACGAAAACTATATTTGAATAAGATATTATTGTTTTCTGATGATTTTGAGATGATAATAATAATGGTTTAATTAAAACAAATACTTTATTTATTGTGAAATTTCTTGACATTGAGTTGTAGGCTTTCCTAATGGAGTTCTGTTTCTTTACAGCAAGCTCTTGAGATAGCAGCAGTATGTGGACAAACATTGTCCTGTTTGAACAGCGCACTGGAATGTACCATTATCATTGATTTAGATGTTGTTGCTGTTATTAGCGTTTGTTGATGCCTAATATCATACATCATATGTTCATACTGTGTAATGCCTGTGAACGTGGCTTAGCCGATCATATTGAAGCTGTGTATTTGTTGTGTAATGTATTACCGCTGTTTTGCTGAGGAGGGTCTGAACTGGTTTGAGCTGGAGCTGAGGTTGAGGACTATGTGTTATCAGTGTTGAGGATGTTGTGAGCTATGAGCTGAACGCTCTGCAGCATTAACACCCCAGAGCTTCAGATAACAGAGGTGCTTCATGAATGTGTTCTGGACTCTGGCCTAGAGCCCTTTTCTCACTGACACACTCTTCACTCACTCGCACTCTCTACTACATCTCTACTTTCTCAAACAACATTAGTGAACTGTATTTAACTTGCTGTGTCTGAGTAAATTTTACCTAAATGATGTAGCACCTTATTAACACATGCATCTTTCCTATTGGTTCCTGGCATCGTTAATTTGCATTATGTACATGTAAACCATTACTTGTCCACCATGGCTACCTTTCCTTGGGTATTTAGTGATATTTTTTTTTTATGGTTGACTGCCTGGCTTCTGTTTTTTAGGCCATAAGAAAATATTACTGTTTTCTTTATGTATATATATAGAGTGGCGTGAAAACGTATTTGCCCCCTACATATTTTTTTTGTATTTGCATTTTACATTTTGCAGATTATCAAACATATAAACTATTAGACAAATAAAACCACAAATAAATATAAAAAACAATGTTTAAATGATTTCATTTATTAAGGGAAAAATATCCAAACCAAGCTAGCCCTTTGTGAAAAAAAGTGTTAATGATTTAATAATAAGAAAGAGTCTGGACAAAAATGGTATCCATGGGAGACCCATCTTGATGATCCTCAGGACTTTGGGTAAATATTCTTTGGACTGACGTGGCAAAGGAGAAACTTCTTGGAAAGTGTGTGTCCTGTTACATCTGGCATCTTAGACTAATAACATCATCTCAGAAAAAGAACATAATACTGAATGTAAAACATGGTGGTGGTAGTGCTGTTTACCAGACAATCCTGAAGGAGAATATCCGACCATCTGTTCGTGACCTCAAGCTCAGGAGTGCTAGGACAATGATCCAAAGCACACAAACAAGTTCACCTCTGAACGGCTTAAAAATAATAAAAGGATGGTTTTGGAGTGGACAAGTTAAAGTATTAAACAGGACGTTTATTCTCAAAAATCCTTTCAATGTGTCTGAAATAAAAAAAAAAATCTGTAAAGAAGAGTGGACCAAAATTCCTCCACAGAGATGTGAAAGTCTCACTGCCAGTTATCGGTAAAACTTGAGTACAGTGTTTGCTGCCAAGAGGGGAACAGCCAAAGTTATCAGGTTTAGGGGGGAAAAACATTTTCACACAGGGCTAAATTGGTTTGGATAGTTTAATCAGAAAAATATCAATATGACAAAAAAAAAATCTATATATCATATAACAGGTACTTGTCCTTTACTTGTCCTATTTTACAGTGTCAAAGTGTTCCAGTTCTTTAAGGACACAGTATACTGCAGGGTGAATCACACGGATCTGCTTAAGCAGTAATAACTTACTGGCACTTAATTACTGGCAGAGCTAGTTTCGTCCTAAATGGGCCGTACCAGGGTCTTCCTAATCAGATCTTCATCATGTGTGAATAGCTGTGTTCTGTTCTGAACATGAAAGTACACAATACACACGATACACAGCAGCTCTCTGAACCAGCAGCAGCAGTCTGTCTTTAACACTGAGGTAATGGCACACAGCTGTAACACCAGCTGACTCAGAAAGAGAGTGAGAGAGAGAAAGAGAGAGAGAGAAAGAGAGAGAGAAAGAAAGAGAGTGTGTACAGAGAGCAAGGGGAAAAAAACTAAATGTTAGAGAGTGAGAGACGCAGAAAAATAGAGTACACAGAGAGACAGTACAGAGAGAGTACAGACAGCAAAGAAAGAGAAATAGAAAGAAAGCGAGAGATAAAGAGTACAAAGAGAGATATAGAGAGTACAGAAGGAGAGTTCAGAAAGCAAGAAAGAAATAGAGAGAAAAGAGAGCTGAAATAGAGAGAGAGAGAGAAAGAGAGAGATCATGAGAGATGGAGATTACAGAAAGTAAGGAAAGAGACAGAAAGAGAGAGAGAGAGTACAGAAAGCAGGAAAAGTAAAGTAAAGAGTGCAGAGAAACAAAATAGAGAAAGAGAGACAGAGTACAGAAAACAGGGAAAGAGAAATAGAGAGTTCAGAGAGATGAAATAAAAGAGACTGAAAGAGAAAGAGAGAGGGAGAGAGAGTACATAAGGCAGGGAAGAAGAAATACAGAGTACAGAGAGATGAAATAGAGAAAGAGAGAGACAGAGACAGTACAGGAATCAAGGGAAAAGAAATAGAAAGTACAGAGAGATTAAATAAGAAAAACTGGAAGAGAAAGAGAGAGATTGCATGAGAGAAAGAGATTACAGAAAGCAAGGAAAGAAAAGTAGAGTACAGAGAGAAGAAATCATAGAGAGAGAGAGAGGGAGAGAGAGAGTACAGAAAGCAGGGAAATAGAAATAGAAAGTACAGAGAGATTAAATAAGAGAGAGTGAAAGAGAGAGAGAGACAGTATGAGAAAGATATTATAGAAAGAAGAGTACAGACAGATACAATAAAGAGAGAGCACATGAGAAAGTATACAAAGTGCAAGGAAGAGAAAGATACAAAAGCAATGTAAGAACGAGAGGAAAAAAAGAAAGAGAGAAGGAAAAGTTAAACAGAAGTAGGGAAGTGGGACAGTGGGAGACCAGAGAAGGAAAAAAAGGAAAGAAATGAACAAAAAGTAAAAGACTGAGATGGAGAGGAGTAAGAGAGTAAGATACAAAGTGAAAGAGAGGAAGCAAGCAAACAAGAGAGAAATAAAAATGAAAGAAAAAAGAAGATGAAAAAAGATAGACGAAAAAAAAGAAAGAGAGAGAGAGAGTGTTTCCCTTTATCTTTTAGCCATGTTCTAAAACCAGTTGACTAATCAGGCACACACTGTTTGGCTGGACGGGGGTCTGTGCTGGACGGGGGTCTGTGGGGGGGTTCCAGGCTGTGTGTTTGCTGTTCGTTTTGCACACACTGTTCTCATCACCCCTCAGAAGTGTATTGGAATAAAAACCCCAGCGAGAAGAAACAGCGTCACATTTCCCCCAAACTGAGTCTGAGTTTAACCCTTTAACCCTTACAAAGTCCTGCATGTATCACAGCACCAGGAACAGTCTTTGAAATGATACTGTAGGCCCAAAATCTCAGCGTCAGCTTCACATTAGGTATATTAATCACCACTTTAACAACTAAGGATTCTTGTTTCTTAAATGTCTTTTCCAATTGGTATATAGATGGATGACTGTGGGTTTTGACATCCAGTGACCGAAATCTGTCAACAAAACATCTACTCCAAAATATTAAAAGTAATTAGTAATATAATACAGGAAATTGACAAATCCTGCACCTAACAGCTGGGGTTATGCATAGGGCTCAGCCAGGATCTACTACTCACTCAACTAACAATAATAGCAAAACCACCACAATCTGATACTGGCTCGACAAGAATCCAGAAGCACAGCCTAACACTATGTTCATGGTCCATTGCCTCAACTGCCAAGTAACAGACCTACCAAAAAATAACCTATGAACACACAGAATCCCTCCTTAATCTAAGCTCACTTCCTTTAACTATGGCAACAACACACTTACCTAAGCACAATCACACACAATAAATCACATTATAAGTTGCGTGAGCAGAACACAGCAAAGAAATTATATTTAATAGATGGGTCAGGTCGAGACCAGATTACGTCTCACCACAAGTGAACGGCTCCATTGGGTGGGGCAGATTACGGCAGAAGTTGGGGTCAAACTTGAGGGCGTAATTAATTTGCATAGAAAAATTATAAATAAATCTATTAGCATCTAGTGTGTGCTTTAAAAAGTTATAACTTATTTTTTTAAATATTACTTGATATACAATATTTGTTTAACTTACAAAATGTCATTACTGTCAGTTAATGTTTTATGTAATCTGTTTTACCACTTTTTTTTAATTAAATTCACTGAATGAGTTTCACAGTGTGGAAGACTTGTCTAATTTAAGATAACAGCAGGTGGGTCCAGATTTCAAAGCCTCACATTAATTTCATATACATTTAATTTAATCCCTGCATTGTTTTCCATGTCATTATTGAATAAAAAGCTTTGCGATGCAACTCTTATTTCGCACATGTCTTTCTGTGTACAGTTGTGATTAGTGACACTGTAACACTGCCAGAATAAGCTGTGTTTATTCAGACTGTGTATGAAAAAGCCATTACTGTCCAGCTGTTAGTTTACTGGACGTCCTTCACAAGTACTTTGTTCTTTCTTCTCGGTGACCTCAGAGTCAGATGAGCGTATAACGTGGTCTAATTTGAGAAGGTTTTCTGTAAAGATCTCATAATGATTGACAGCTACAGGCATTTGAACAAATCAAACCATGATGAAAACCTGTTTCTTGTTCAACTTGTTTAAACATATATACAGAGGATGAAGAGATCTTAATTTGCACAGTATTGAGTGACTGAACACATGAACTAGAGAAATGTTAAACATTTTAAACATTATATCTTATGATTAAATAATAAAGACACTCCCAAACTGACTGATGGTTAGTTTGCTGTCCTGGGTTAATTATCGTATTTTGTGTAAAAGTTCCTGTCTCAAAACAGTTTAAAGTATGAAAGTAAAAGTAATGAAACAAAAGTAATAATAACTGAGTGAAAATGTAGCAAGTAGAAGTAAAAAATAGTCCAGTAAAGTATAGATAACTAAAATGTCTACTTAAGTAAGGTAACAAAGTATTTGTACTTCATTGCTTGACATCTCGAAAGGACACAAGGACTTGTGCAACACTTTGCTTTGGACAGATGATTCTAAAGCTTTGCCGTTTGGTTTTGCGTATATTCAATTAGTGTAATCAGGTCCATACAATCTATATTTTTCAAAAAACTTAACTGAATTGCAATCTGCCTTTGGATGCAATTAGATAAAATACTTAAAGCTTAAATTGCTGGATTTGTTTATTTCTGACTGTAATATTCAGACTGGCCTATTTTTTCTCCTTAAACAATCCAGTACAAAACACTGACTAGAAAATCTGCTCTGAATTATTCTGCATGACAACATCAAGAATGTGTTCTCCATCACAGAATTAGCATTTTGCTCTGGCTTATTCAGAGAGAACAGCTGGCAGTGATACCAGTGTTGGTCACTGTAGTTAGACTGTTACTAACTGTAGTACTGTTAGTACAGTGTTATTCTATGGGACATATTTATACAACTAATTTTTTTCTTGAAAGTGTAGAAAATTCAGTGGTACTCTTGATGCCTTACTGGGAGTGTTGAGATAAACCATTATAACACACAGCAAACTAACACTGGAGGGCACAATCGTAATTACAATAGCATGTATTGGTTGATATTGTTGGTTTATTGACTAATTCATACTGGGTTAGGTGAGTATGTAAATAATAAGTAATGTAAATATACATCGAAGGGCAAAATTAAAAACTTGAGTACGCAATTTTTGGGAGAAACACTCTGTACTATAGTAATAATACATTTTTTTTAAGAACCAAGACTTTTTATAATTCATACTGGCATTTATGTGCAACAAAATTAAACACCTAGAGAGAAGGACTCCAAAACAAATCACTGCACTGTAAATTTGACAGTGGTATAGAGTATTTTTTGCACTATAAGATGCACTTCTGATTTGCAGATTTATGCTAGCGTTAGCTGCACTTACTGGCTAATGCTGCATTACCGCTTTACACTGAGGAATCCTGAGTGTTCTGGTTAGCCAGGGCGATGTTAGGTAGTGGTAAGTCCCATGTAGCTTGTTTAAACAGTTAATGCACAGGCTACAAACCGATAATGCTCACCTCTGAATGTCGAAAGAGCTAGCGCTTAGTTAACGGGTAGTGCTAATGCTGCTCCCGCAGTGCTAGCCAGGGTTATAAGCAGTCTACAGGTGATAATAATGTGCCTTATAGTGCAAAAATTACAATTGTTTTATTGTACTGTTATGTTAAGGGTTAAATTGACCCGCTTTAAAGTTTAAAGATCTATGAAAAATAGTTAAAAGTATTTTTCCAGTATGAAACTTCTTCTGCTTGGCTTAAATAGTGTAATCAACATATAAAATGAAAATGGTTCATCTTAAATATTTGCAAACAGCCCCTACAAAAACTTAAACAAAATTGCAATGTTATGTTTCATTGTTATGTAAAACCAATGTGTTTTATATGTCTGTAGGTCTTTTAAAAGTTATAAAGTAGTAAAACATAAAAAAAAAAGTTTGAACATTATTTTTTTTATGAAAAAAAAAGAGTGAATTATCCTAATTGAACCATTACCTGTTGGAGGTAAGGAAAGCCATTGCACCAAATATTGATAGAATAATAAATAATGGAGTTAGTAATTAAATATTCACACTGCTTGTTAGGATTTTTTTGTTTGTTTCAGACATATTTTGGATAATTAAACGTGCACCAGGTCAAACTGACCCTGGAACACCATTGCTGTTCTTGACAAATGAACATAACAGGAGGGTTAATTCTGGTACTGGTAGGTTATAGTCATATGATTATTTACTATATACATGCACATTTATACAAAAGGCCAGGGCTGTATTTTAATTCCCCCTTTCAGAGAAAAGAATGACTGCAGTGTGAATTTTACAATGACAATTCACACTGGTATGGGTGAATAAGAGCAGTTTTTTTTATTACAGTAAATACAGAGTGTGGGTTTTTTCTCTTTGGTCATTAATGCCAAGTTTATATTAGTGAGTAATGCATTTTTTCTTCACTAATCTCTCTGTCTGATCTTATTAAAATAAACAGCAGTGTTTGGAGTTCACTGTATGACACAATCGCCAACACCACCACCCCCAAAGTGTACAAATGTAAACAGCGACTAAATATTGTCTATGCTGTAGGTCACAGCTGTTGCAAGTCTAACACATATCTTTATGACAAAAGTTTTCTTGTACATACAAGGTTTCTTGAGTCAATAGGCATTCATATTAGGGATGCACAAAAATGAAATTGTGTGGCCATAACCAAAAGGATGAAACAAAATGACATAATTGGCCAAAGGCAGAATACTTAACATGATTTTCCACAGGTATTCATTAAGTTTGCCACTTTTTTCAACATTGAACTAATTTTATAGCCAAAATGTTTTTTTTCTTGCTTTTACAAAACTACCATATAAAATATGTATTGAACACTTAACATGACTAATACACCAACAAAACACAGTACATTATCCTCAGCAGTAAGTGTAAATTGTGAATATACTTCAGCAGTGCTACTCTATCTACTGACTTTAGTTGCGAATTTACCTCAACAGTGGTACTTAAGCTGACTTTTGTTGAAAAAATAGATGCTAATAAATGCTCAGCTTATGTTACTATACTAGTCCTGTACAGCTTGGATATTTTCTAACTCTTTCCTTAATAAATGTGTTTGATCTTTTTATTTATTCCCTTATTTATTTACTGGTACATTTGCCCACATTTTTTGGTTTCCAAATATTTGGTGCATCACCCCAACAGTGTTTGTTTGGGTTGATGTTAGGTTTCTGTGAGGGCCTTCCCTTCCACACCAAACTCAAGCAACCATGCCTATATGATCTTGTTTTGTGAACTGGGGCGAGTAAGTAAGACCGCGAGTGAATTTGCTGTTCTCACACCCAGTGGAAGTTCATTCCACCATTTTGGTCCTGCAGCACAGAGAAGAGTCCATGTTTGTTTTCTGTTAATCTTGAGAGATGGTGGTTTGAGTTGAGCCATACTGGAAGCTCTAAGAGCTCTTGGTACAGATCTAGCTTTGACCATCAGTGCCATCGAGAAGGAAGAAGCTGGTCCGTTTTTGGCTTTGTAGGCCAGCGTCAGGGTTTTAAATTTGATTTGGGCGGCAACATAAAGCCAGTGAAGGGAATGCACCAAAGGAGTCACATGACTAAACTTCGTAAGATTAAGGACAAGTCGTGCTGCCGCTGATTCTGAACTAGTTGCAGGGGTTTGGTGACTCGCAGTGGATGACCAGCCAGTAGGGAGTTGCAGTAGTCGAGTCTTGAGATGACAAAAGACTGCAGAGAGGGTGCTTTTTATGGTGGGGGTGCTGAATTCAGCATAGCACTAGCAAGCACACTGAGCAGTGAGTGACGTAAGCGTGCTCAGGCACGGATTGTTTAAACCAAGTATGAGTGCAGGCCAGCAAGGGGAAAGGGCTCCAAGTACGATTCAACCAAACCATGATTAGTGAGAGTACACCCTAAGAGAGCAATACCTGAAAAACAACTCCATAGCATTATCCTTCCTCCACCAAACTTTACTGTTGGCACAGTGAAGTCAAGCAGGTAACATTTTCAACCATTAGACTTTCAGGTAGAGAAGCTCAATGCATCAATCATGTAGAACAATCATGTATCACCACATCCAGTGTCCATTGAGGGTATGCTTTACATCCCTCCATCCGATGTTTGACATAGTGCTTGGTGATTTAAGGTTTGCATGCAGCCAGTGCACAGTTTATGCGCTTTGCTTTTAAAGACACCCCACCATGCAAAAACTAATTTCAGAAACCACCTCACACAACCTCTCTCTGTGACTTCATACAGCTGGGTTGCTGTGGTTCCTAAATGGTCCACTTTTCAATAATACCACTCATAGCTGGGAGAACTTGTTGCAGTGGTGGAAACCTATAACAGTACCACACTGTTAAGTGAGCTCTTCATAACCACCCATTCGTTCACTTCACGTGTGTTTAAAGGCAGACTGTATGGATTGAATAGGATTGGATATACAGTAATCCATCTTTAATCCATCTAATGTACTTACAATAGAGATATTTGTGCAGGTGCTGAACTTACCAACTTCCCATTGGCTGCTGTTATGTATTTTTGAGGGTTGAGCCTAAAGCTTAGTCTTAATTATCTTATAAACAGAAAAATACATCAAACTGACAGTC
Source organism: Astyanax mexicanus (assembly GCF_023375975.1). Taxonomy (NCBI): domain Eukaryota; kingdom Metazoa; phylum Chordata; class Actinopteri; order Characiformes; family Acestrorhamphidae; genus Astyanax; species Astyanax mexicanus. The sequence goes on along the minus strand of NC_064423.1, from coordinate 11,237,067 downwards.
AGTTGTAATGTGGGCTGAGCTGCAGATCACACTGGAGTGTTCATTTACTATCTGTACATTAAATATTTTGGAAACAGCAAATTCTATTCAACATTTCAAACCAGCATGTATATGTTTTTTTTCTACAGCAGAAAAGTGACGGAGGAGAGAAATCACTCACCGAAGCTGATCATCTGACCTGACCAGAGCGTCCACGTGTAGCCTGCTGGGAAGTGTGTGTGGAGTGTTTCAGAGCTGTAGTCCAGCAGAAGTGGAGGAGAATGTGTTTCTGTGTGCTAGGTGATAAAAGGTGCTCTGTGGAACAACTTTTCCCTCTCTCCCTCCCTTCCTCTCTCTCTCTCTCTCTCTCTCTCTCTCTCTCTCTCTCCCTCACTCTCGCTCAAATGAGTGCCAGAGGCTGTCAGAGATTGGGCACTTGTAGCTGCCACCCTCCCTCCTTCACTTACTCACTCACTCACTCCTCAGCCCAGCAGCCAGCTAAACACAGAGTCCTCTCATAGAGCAAATCAGAGAGAGAGAGAGAAGAAACAGTATTGCAAAAAAAAAGCGAGAGACTGAGAGAAAGAATAAGAGATAGCAGGTAGGGAGGGGAGTAATAAAGAATAAAGGGAAAGAAAAAGAAAGAAAGAAGTAGAGACAACACATGAAGAGAGGAGAAAGACAAAAAAGAAAGGAAAAATTAAAGTGGAGGAAAAAAAGGGATAAAAAAAGAAAGTGACAAGATAGAAAGAAGAAAGAAAATCAGCAAAGAGAGAGAGCAATAGCAGGGGAGGAAGAGGAGAGAAAGAGTAAGACAGAGAGAGAGAAAGTAAAAATAGAAAGAACTGAATAAAGAGGGGGAACAAAAGTGGGCAGAAAGAGATAGCAAGAAAGAAAAGTGAAGCGCACATTAGGTAAGAGACAAAAAGAAGAAAAGTTTCAAAAAAGACGAAAATAGAGTAGAGATAAACAGAAAGAGAAATAGCAGGAGGAAGGAGAGAGAAAGACTAAGTAGAAGTAATGGGGAAAAAAACAAATACAATAAAAAAGGAGAAACAGACAATGAAAATATAAAAAGAAACTGGAAACAACAACAGACAAGAGACGAAATGACAAGGAAGAGATGAAGGGAAAAAGCAAATGCTGAGATAAAGAATACGATATAGCAGGGACGAAGGGAATAAAAAATAAAGAGAGAAAGTGTAATAAAGAATGAGGAAAGAGAAAAGACAACAAGGGGAAAGGAAAAAGACAAAAAGGAAGGGAAAAAGAAAAATGGAGGGAAAAACAATCAAGACAAGAAAAAACAGTAAAGAGAGAGGAGGGGAGGAAGAAGAGAGAAAGAGTAAGACAGAGAAAGGGGAGAAAAAAGATATAATTTAGTAGAGGATAAAAAGGGGGCAGAAAGTGAGAGAAAGAAATAAAAGTGAAGAGCAAATCAGGTAAGAGACAAAAAAGGAAAATTTCAAGAAAATGGAAAAAAGGTGGAGAGAAACAGAAAGAGAGAAAGGGTAGAAAAAACAGAAAGAAAGAGAGAGACAAAGAGAAAGTAAAACAGAGAGAAAGAAAAAGAGAAGTAGCAGGGGAGAAAGTAGAGAAAGACAAGGAAAGAAAATAAAAGGGAATACAATAGAATAGAAAAAGGGAAAAAAGACCATAAAAGACAAGAAAGAGATGCAGACAAAAAGAGCAGAAAGACGGCACAAGAAAAAAAAGAGAGAGAGAGAGAGAGGGAGAGAGGGAGAGAGAGAGAGAAAGACTTTCCCCAGTGAACTAACACCTACTACATTTCACAATGCTCCTTTACTCCAGATCAGCTCTGTTACAGCGTCTCACTAGTAACGCTATTAGCAGCCAGTGAGGCACTTTAAAGCATTTCTTCTATATGTTCCACATATCATTCTGATTCATCCCAAAGCTTTTCCCTCCTACTGTGTTTCAGTCAAATCTGACTGATAAATGTACCTCAGTTTTAAAGATACTGGACACAGGATTGGAGTATGTAAGCCGGGATGCTAACAGCTTTGATAAAGCTCTGCAGGGTTAGAGCTACAGTGGTAACTGTAGGGTTGATCTAACCCTGCTGTGCACTGACCTGCATCATAATAATTATATTTGCTATAGTACTCAGGGCAGTCTTGGCCTTGAAATCAGCCTTGTCTTGGTCTTGCGGTGAGGTTTACTCGAAAAATTGTTATATGATGAATGTAATTCTTTATTCTATTGATTTACTTGTTATTATTTATTCAATTATTTATTTTATTATTCACTGATGTATTTTTGATCATTTTATTTAATTCACACATTTTGGCAGGACTATAATATAATAATAACTTCCTTATATCCTTTTAGGCTATATACAGTGTTATGTAATGTTAATTAAAAAATAGAAAAGAAATGTCTAGAAAAAAGCATGTACAATGATTTATACTGAATTTATAATGAATTGTCTGTTTTCACTTGTTTTATTATTAACTTGAGAATGTAATTCTTTATTTTATTTAATTACTCATATGTGTATTGTTTTAATCATGTTTGTTGTATTTTATTGCACCGAAATCAAACATTTTGTCAAGACAAAAATATAAAAATGACAACTAATAATACTAATATCCATTCTAATTATATTAACGATTATATTAATTATTTATTATAAAATAACAGTATTTAATATATGTATATGATTTATGTATAATAAATGCAAACTTGTTTTTATTTAAAAAAAAATATAATGAAACAAACAAACAAAAAACTTAATCCAGTGTCTGTTTTGTTTCTCTCTTGGGCATTCCCTGTCTTGTTCTTGACTCGATGTGTCCTGGTCTTGGTCTTAAAAAAAATTCTACTGATCAAAATACTCCCAAAGATATTAGGAAAATTTAGTCTGGGGTGAGATTCTCCTTTTCCTGCGTTTTATTTTTTAAGCCTGGTTTACAGCATGTTTAGAATGGCCTTTACAATATAGTGCAGCTTGTGAGAAGGTTGTGGGCTCTTCTGTCCACAACTATTTAAAAAAAAAAGCCCCAGACGGAAGAGGTCGTAACCAGCAGTCCAGTTTTCACTACTGAGATTCATGCAGCTGAGCTTCCAGGCCCAGGCCGCACCCCACTAAAATGTACAATATGTGCAATTACTACACTTTCAGTGCGCTTAGAGCTACTGCTGCAGCAGCCCTACCGCCATTCCAGTCATTCCAAACTCCACACACTCCATCCTGGCAGCAGACGGCAGGGTGAGGAGTTTCAGAGAATGTAGCGGGACACCACTTTCACTTGTTAAAGATCCACAAATAATAATCATATTAACTGGCCTTCCCAAAACATTAAAACCACTGACAGGTGAAGTGAACAATATTGGGCATCGGGTTCTAGTGGCACCTGTCAAAAGGTGAATAATGTAGCATCACCGGGGGTGGAGTAACGAGGTCAGAGGTCAGGCCATTTTTAGAACAGAAGAGAGTGTGAATGACCTTGAATAAGCATTTTATAAAATGGTTTTCTAATTAAATGATGGCTTACTGGCAGAGACCCTTATTCACTCTCCACCACAACATCTGAAGGGTGAATAAGGGTCTCTAGGAAATGCAACAACTAAACAAACAATACACAAGTCGTTTAAGATGTTTCTCTTATGCACCAGTCAGCACCTACCTAAAATGGACAGATAACCATTTAACAGGCATTTAACTGGCATCAGGGTCATACAAGCTCAAGTCTCCTGGAAAATCATAGTGGCCAAAGGATCTGCTACTAATGTCTTGGTCCATTCTTTGATGGGTCACACCTGGATTGGTGGCACACGGACACTATATTGCATCATATAGCCTGGTTCCATTCCCTTCCTTTCTATAGAAATAAAGTCAAGTCATTGTGCACCATGATGTTGAATTTACATCCAGATTCTGCACAGTAGCCTTCATTAAGTGTACAGTGCAACCTAAAGGACTGGAAACAGAGTCGATTTGTTTGTTTAGTTTGTCAGACAGCTCTAATGGAAGCATATGGATTCTACTGCTGTTTAAACCTTGGCCCCTGCTCACAGACTGCCACTGTTAATGCACCAAATCAACTCAAATTTTATAGATCAATGTTTTGTCATTATTTCCCGGTGTTGCTAATTATAATGTATTTGTGAATGGAGAGTGCTGAGTTGTAATTTTTTTTTATTTATATTGATTCTGGGTCGTTTCTGCCTCTTTCCTGATGCTGAAAAGTGACGAAGGTGCACCTAATTAAATAAATGCATGTGACACAGTTAGCCGCACACTGTTCCATAGCCTGGTGCTGTGTATAAAGGCCATCTGTGTGTCCACTGACTCTGTGGCGGTGTGTGTGTGTGTGTGTGTGTGTGTGTGTGTTTATGTTAGAGTGGACGTGGGATTATGGCGGCTGGAAGAAAATTTCTCCCCTGATTAACCTCAGCACTGTGGGCACAGGAACCCTTTTAAAACGCATGCGCAGACACACACACACACACACCACACTCTTCCTCTGAAAGCAGCCACTGTAGACAACTCTGCGTGCATGAATCACTAGGCAGACAGGAATCTCTAAATAAACACACCATGGATGTGAGACTCAACCATACACACACACACACACACAACACTACAGCACAGTGACATATACTGTAAAGGGCATGAAAATCTTACTGAAGAAAAAATAAGCCCAAACTTTGTTATTAGCATCTATTTTAAGCATCGTAAAACCCTTTTTGGACTAGTTTGGGTTCTTTAAGGGTTCTTCGGAAAAGGCAACGGCTCTAAATACAGCCATGGCAGCTCAAAGGACCATGTGGATGCTTAAATGGCTCTTTGTGTAGTTTAAGAGTTCTTCAGACTGAAAAACCTTGTAGATGTAGCTACTATGGTGTTTATACACCAATCAGCCATTTTATTAACCACCCCCCACCACTCTGCAACATCAAGGCATGGACTTCACAAGACCTCTCTCTCTGGCCTGTGGTGTCTGGAACCAAGACTTTAGCAGCAGATTCTTTACAACAGTTCTATGGAAAATAAGTGTGTCTTGCACCTGGGCCCCCATACAGTCAGAAAGTGTAATTCACACTTTTAGCCACTGCCAAAGGACACGTTTTTTTGGACAAGCTGACATGGAGACCTGTCACTGAAAGGCAGACCAGAATAAGTAAGTTATAGTACAGTAGAGAAAAATGGAGCATGGTTTATGCCATTTTACCTATTCTTGCAAGAGTCTGCAGCCTCAGTCTTGCCGGGCCTTGACGTCATTTGGAATCTGTTATCATGGCAAGCCAAGTCCAGTATACAGCTCTAGAAAAAAATAAGAGACCACTTAGAATTATACGTTTCTTTGATTTTACCAAATTAAAAACTTCTGGAATATAATCAAGAGGAATATGGATGATCACAAGCCATCAAACCAAACTGAACTGCTTGAATTTTTGCACCAGGAGTGGCATAAAGTTATTCAAAAGCAGTGTGTAAAACTGGTGAAGGAGAACATGACAAGATGCATGAAAACAAAAACAAAAAATATATGAGAGTTATGTTTATTTAAAAATAAGCAGTGGAGAGTAGGAGAGTTTATCATACAGCAGTAGTTATCGAGCAGTAGAACCAACCAGCAACAATCGTAATTGAAACATTTATGGACTATGGGCTAACTAAAAATGCAGACAAAAAAAAAAAAAAAAACAACTCAATAATCAGACTACCATATTTTTGCAATATAAGGCGCATTTAGGATGCTTTCACACCTAAAAGTCCGGACCGTGGTCCGAAGCAAGGTTCATGTGTTGCTACATTGTATATATTTGGTCCGCTTATTTTTGTTTTCACACTGCAGTTTAGGGAGCGCACCAAAGACCTTGGTGTGATACTCCTACATCCTTTAATCATCACTTACGTATCAAAGTGTTTTCTTTAACTAGACGCTGATTGGTTTTAGAAGGACATGCGTCTGACGTTGGCGTGTTGACAATTCAGCGGGTGGTTCATTTGGTGGAAAGCCTTTCCAGGATAAGGATAAAATGAATGAACAGATTCATTTCGTCTCCATAGTAGTGCTGCTATTGTGTTTTTATGCCAGTAGCAGTAACTTCAGGCACAGTACTCTAGGTTAGTTCAAATTCGCCAAACAAACGTGCTTGCTTCTGGTTATTTTGAGGGGGTACTGACTGCAGCCTGCAGGAAGGCGGAGTTGGACGTCCAGTCCATCCAGCCCCGCCCACTTTGTTAGCGTCATGCCGTTCAGTCCCGCCCACTTTGTCAGCATCATGTCTTAGCTCCGCCTCTGAACAGAAGTAAACAATGTACAGGGCAGTTAGTGGACTTTAAGGCCCTGTCCCACTGCGATTGCGTCTAAATATCCACTAAAGTACGTCCAAATTTATTTGGATATTTAGACGCAATATGGACGTAGTTTAGTGGATATTTGGATGGCACCGTCCAAGTGGACGTAGCTTAGACGTTGCCGTCCACTTTAGACGTGAAAAAGTGGTTTTGGTACCTCCCAAAATTTTCGGAATAGACGGCGACTAATATGGACGTAATTTAGTGGATATTTAGACGCAGTACGGACGTATTTTACTGGATATTTGGACGGCACGTACAGGTGGCCGTCGACGTCCATAAAAATATTTTTTGCCGCCTCCTCCTCCTCCCGGTCTGGTCCAGCACATGGAGGAGTATGTTCTGCTGCTGCACCATCACTGCAAGGAATCTGTGGTCCATGGTTGTGTAGAAGAGAATAGATGTGCTCTCTCTTGTAGCTCAAGAAGAAATGATGATTCACTAGAAAAAACAACCATATATAGTTGGAAGTCGACGTCCAAAAAGTGGAAGTCGATGTCCAAAGAGTGGAAGTCGACGTACAAATTTGGAAGTCGGCGTCCAACTTCAATTTAGACGGAATATGGACGTAATTTGGACTTTATTTTGGACGCAGCGCGTTCACTCAGTGGACGCAGTGTTTTCTGATAAATTTGGACGTACTTTAGTGGATATTTAGACGCAATCGCAGTGGGACAGGGCCTTTAAATATAATGTGCCGCGTCGTCCGGCTTAAATACTGTGTATACACTACAAGCTTGTGAGACAAGGCGTGGCATTGGACGCGCTGGACTTCCCGCAGGCTGCAGTCAGTAGTAGTTGGTTATTTTTCTTTATCTGCTGTCGTTGTTGAGGAACGCCTGCTCAGCTTCCTGTAATTAGTCCGAAAGTTCAAACCATCTAGAAAAGCGCTTTCACACTGCAGGCAAACCGGACCATTGTTCAGAAGATCCGGACCTAGACCACCTCTCTTGGTCAGACCAAAATTTGGTCCGGACCATGGTTCGCAGCCCCGAAAGTCCAGACCAAGTCCGGACCAAACGAGGCAGGTGTGTAAAGACCCTTAAAATCCTTTAATTTTCCTTAAAATCGACGGTGCGCCTTATATTCTAGTATATGGTAGACACTCATGCAAAATGTATAGCCTGTAGCCTTTATTAATAAGAAATAAACATTTATATTACAGTAAACATCTTTCCAATTGGGGAGGAATCGTGGAGATTAGTTCAGTAAGGGAAGCTCCATCTAAGGAAGCTACTAAAACTGCCTGAATCACATTTATTATTTTGATTAAAGTATAACAAATGAGCTCAATTCACACTCTTGACACAGGCCATTATCCTAAAGTGGTAGAACCAAATAATCTGATCATCTGAGGGTGTAGGCCATTTTACCATATGTGGTCATGCAGCATTACGAGGAGATGATTTAGGCAAAAGGTTAATTTTGCCAAAAAATTATTTTAGGAATGTGACGACATTTAACAGTTATGTTAAGTGGTTTTAATGTTATGGCTGATTGGTGTAAAATAATTGTTTTAATGTATGGTTGTACTGCAATATTGGAGTCAGTCAGTGACAGCACTGTTGTGATGTAATGGTGTGCTGCCCTCTGCTGGTTAAAATCACATCTAGCAGTTCTCTTTTCAAACAGACCACTAATCCACTGTAGAAATGCGTTACACTTTATGCCATATTTAAGGTTTACAATACAATAGAATGATCCCAATGGCTTAAATAATATATTACAAAATACTAAGAATCGTGTAGGGTTATTGAACAATTCAAAAAAACTCTATTAAAACTCTGCCAAGAGAATTTACTTTAGAACTGCAGCTGGGTTTGGTAAAATGGTCTAAAAAAGAAAATGATGATAAATTAAATTCAAACCATTATTTAGAGGTGTAAAGGGAAGTTTATGTATCAGTGCACCAGCGAGCTGGAATTCAATACAGGAAATGATGAAGCTCAGCTCGCTGAGATCACTGAACCATTTTAAACTTCTAATTTCTCATAATTATTATTAATTTTATCATTTCTCATCATTCTTATTATTTTACTTTACTTTTACTATTATTATTTTTTTCTTTGTTTTATATATTATACATTTCTTAATTTTTATGTGCCAAAATGTTTTTATGGTCTTTTTTTTACATATATATTTTATTCATTTATATTAAATGTTGATTTAAAATGAGTATTTCTTTTATGTATTTTTTTTTTTACCATTTTGTTCCTTATTAATAATTTATTATCAAATGTTTTTAATCCCTTTTATACTGTAAATGCTGTGCAAAATTGTAAATGAGGGTCACCCTCAATGTATTCCTGAGTGAAAATAAAGGTTGATTCGTTGATTGATTGATTGATTGATTGATTGATTGATTTGCTTTGTCTTTTTAGAATGTACTCCTTTGTTCCCAGGCTAACACATATGATTGCATGTAAATGCTTTATGTTTGTTTGAGAAAAAAAGAAAAGGAAGGAGGGTTTATGACATCATCCATGGAGAATGCTCCCATAGGAGAGACTGTATGCTGGTTCTCATTAACTGCCCAGCGGATGTCAAGGTACAAGAAAGGAGCGGCAACATTGATGCAGCTGCTGATATCTTGTAAATATGTGGAAAAACATGTAGTACATGCAACAAGTATTTGGACACTGTTTTCCAGTGAATTTACACCCATCTTGTGTGTAATTTCTATAGAAAGGTCTAAGGTAACTGGGTCCGATGCTCATTGCAGGATAGAGGTAGGATAAAGGCCCCTGACACTGTTTACTGTAGAGCAACAGAACTACATTCTCTGCCATACAACTAAAAACATCATCCAACATTAACAGCAAACCTCACTAAGGGGTCTATGGTGACCCAGGGTGCTTTAGTACCTACTGTGTTTGGTCCAGATCAAAATAGGTAGGTGTGAAAGGTGTAAAAAAAAAAGATGCAGAACTTTTAGACCTCAAATAATGCAAATGATTCATATTCATAAAGGTTTAAGAGTTCAAAATCAATATTTGGTGAAATAACCCTGTTTTTATTACAATTTCATGCATCTTGGCATGTTCTCCTCCACCAGTCTTACACACTGCTTTTGGATAACTTTACGCCACTCCATTTATTTCCAAAGCTGTATATTCATAGATATGTCTAAAGCAATCCAAGCGAAATATATTACGCTTATTCTGCTCTTTGACAGGCATTTGCTTACAGAAAGTCAGATTCTTGGAGGAAGGCAGAATTCTGCATAACACCTGAAGTAAACAGGATTTAGCAATGTTTTTTTTAGTGTGCTCAGTCACTAAACTGCAGTATGACCGGCCGACCAAAATGATTCCAAAAGGGCATGAACATCTCATCCAAGAGGTCACAAAAAAACCCAGGACAACATTTAAAAAACTGCATGTCTGATTTGCCTCAGTTAAAGTCAGTGTTAATGATTTAATGATAAGAAAGAGACTGGTTAGAAATGGTCTCCATAGGAGAATTTCAAGGCAAAAAACACTGCTGACCAAAAACAACAAAACGCCCATCTCACATTTGCCAATAACATCTTGATGATCTCCAGGACTTTGGCTTAATATTCTTTGGACTGACGTGACAAAAATGGAACTTTTTGGAAGGTGTTGTCCAGTTTCATCTAGTAGAAAACACATAATACATAATTTCAGAAAAAGAACATCATACTGAATGTAAAACATGGTGGTGGTAGTGTGATGGTCTGGGGCTGCTTTGCTGCTTCAGGATCTGGACAACTTGCTGTAATAGATAAAACCAGAAATTCTGAAGGAGAATGCCTGGCCATCTGTTCGTGACCTCAAGCTCAGGTGTACTTGGGTTCTGGAGCAGGACAATGACCCAAAGCATACAAACAAGTCCACCTCTGAATGACTTAAAAAACTAAATGAAGGTTTTGGAGTGTCCTAGTTAAAGTCTGATTAAGATGCTGTGGATGATCTTAAACAGGCTGTTTATGCTGGAAAATCCTCCAATATGGCTGAATTACAACAATTCTGTAAAGAAGAGTGGAGCCAAATTCCTCATTGCCGCCAGATATCGGTAAAGCTTGATTGCAGTTGTTGCTACCAAGGATGGCAAAACCAAGTTTTTAAGGGACAAACACTTTTCACACAGGGCTAGAATTTAATCAATAAAAATGCTTTTTATATTTACTCAGAGTTATCTTTGTCTGATATTAAAGTTTGTTTAATAACTGGATATATAAATATCAGTATGCCAAAAAAGCAAAAACAAAATAAATCTGTATGTGGGAAAATACATTTTCACGCCACAATCTATAGTAAAATTTTGCTCAGGGCTTTGGAAGCCTATGGCCAGCACCACTCTGGAATATTAAGGGTTAACCAGGCTCATGTTCCTCTGAGCTTCAGCTCATTAATGAGTGAACCTGCTGCTTCACCACGGTCAGGAAGGGCTGATCCTCTCAGATTGGGTTGCCGACAGAGGCCTCTGCTTTCACAAAGCTGCTTCTTGGATCGTGTTTCTCTCTCCCAGACAATAAAGCTCCAACTGAACACACCTTGTAATGAGTCTACGTTTGGCAGCCCACCGCCTGCCTGCCTGCATGACCCCATCACTAAAAACATCATGCAGGGAAACACACACTGAGTGAGTGTGTGGACGGTGTTTCTAATGAACTAAAGGGGTTTATTGGAAGTTTGACACCCTTTACTGCAGTGGAAGAGTTTCTAACTGTTTTAGAAGCCTTTACACTATTTGTTGGAACATTATTGTGAGGAGGAATTACCTGCGTTCAGCCACATTAGACCAACAGTGGGGTCATACACTGATGTTAGATGGTTAGTCCTGCAACTTAGCCCAGTGGTGGCAAGGAAGCTTTATCTAGCTATTTTTAGCCAATGCAAACTTTTTTGTTAATCCACACACAAAAACACAATATTTGAAAATACAGCTATGGAAAAAAAAGAGACCACTTAAAGATGATGAGTTTCTTTGATTTTACCAAATTGAAAACCTCTGGAATATAATCAAGAGGAAGATGGATGATCACAAGCCATCAAACCAAACTGAACTGCTTGAATTTTTGCTCCAGTAGTTGCATAAAGTTATCCAAAAGCAGTGTGTAAGACTGGTGGAGGAGAACATACCAAGATGGATGAAAACTGTGATTAAAAAACAGGATTATATCACCAAATATCGATTTCTGAACTCTTAAAACTTTATGAATGTGAACTTGTTTTCTTTGCATTATTTGAGTACTGAAAGTAATGACAATATTTTTATTTGGAATTAGGGAAAAATGTTGCCTGTAGTTTATAGAATAAAACAGCAATGTTCATTTTACTGAAACATATACGCAAAATAGCAAAATCAGAGAAACTAAATTTAGAAACTGAAGTGGTCTCATATTTTTTTCCAGAGCGGTATATTCAACCATAACATATTTTCCTAAAAAAATAGCAATATAATAACAATATTGGATAATACACTTTTTGTATTAACAGAAGTGGTGTCAATGAACAAAAAAAAATGAATTAATCACAACAGAATGCACACTTTATCATTAGTGTAAAACATTTCCATATTTATTTTGCAAGACAGTGTGACTGGTTTGACACTCACTGATTGTGCTTTACACTAGACCTAAAGCAGCTTGGTATGTGTATCTCCACTCTTCTTCCAGACTCTGCACTTTTGATTTCTAAATTATGATGCAAAAAATACGGTATATTACATTTACTACATTACTATTTCAGTGGTCAGTTGAGTCAAATCAATTCAGTTTTTTTAATAGTCATGAGAAACTCCTCCTGTTCCCAGGCTTGTTTAAATGACGGCAACACACTTGGACAGTGCTATCTGGTCCCGTCATCTCCACCTGTGGAGCTTTTTTTCTTTTTTTACAAGTTTAAATTTGAGAAAACAATGGATCCAACATTGACGCAGCGTGTCCCACTTGACCCCGGGCCGTCCCCGGGGCCGACAGAGACAATAGAAAGCACTCAGAGAGAGGGGTCCACCCAGTGCAGAGATGGGTTTCTGCAGAAGGAGCCGGACGCTGGGTGGGGTGGGAAAAGGGCCTGGCTCACTATTCCACCGAGCTTTCTCTCCAAACATGAGACCACATGGTCGATTCTGAAGCTTTCAGGGCTGTTGGGTGTGAGCCACTCGGAGAGGCTACAGTAGAGCGTGTGCCAGAGGAGCCCGTATTGAGAAATAAGAATAGCCCTGGATGGAGCCAGATATGGCGCAAGAGGTGCAGGAGGGCAAACCCGCCGCGGGCCAAAGGAGAGGGACGAGGAATTTCAGCCCAGTTTGAACCACTGCCAGCTTTCCTGGGAGGAATCACGGCTGATCGGACATGAATATACCGGACAGATGTCAAGGCCGACAACTGGCACAGGAGCGTGCATCCTGCCTGCAGCTGACCTAAAAACACTTTTTTTTCCCAAAAAAGAGCCTGTGCCATAGAAAAGTAAGAAGTTTGGGCCAGTCAGCAAGTTTTGTACCATTCACTGCATACCATTCCCTGGTCATACCCAGATAGCATAAGAGAATCATGCCCAGTTAATGTATGTTACGGCTGCGTTGGCACTAGCATTAGCCATGTGAAATTGGGCCAAATGTCTTTTAAACTTGGCAACCAGAGAGTTAGCAAAAGTGGCTCAGTCCGATTCCCATATTATACTCTGCAACCGGGGTGCAGACACATGCTGAATACAGCTAAAACAGCCTATTTTAAATGAGCTGTTTTTGTGATGTCACAAAACCCAATCAGTTAGCATATGCATACAGTGGCAGCTCCAGACAAATCTCTCATGGGGGCAAAAGTTATGATGATATGGTGTTATGGTGAAGTGTTCAACAGGTAAATTAACAGCTATTTAACTAAGTAATAGTGAAATTGCACTGTGCTAATTATTCAGCTGGCTAACCTGACACAGTTTTTTTTTTTCACCTTATGCAGCATTACCTCCGGTAATCACTATACAGCAATATAAATATTTATTTTTAAGGTACATAGTTCACAGTATTGTGGACTGATATATCCTTTTTATTGAAAATGCCTTGAATATTTTGGTTCTACAGTGATTGAGCCAAAAAACATAATCTGTCAATTTACCTTTACAAATAACTCTGAACATGAAGACTTTACAAACTTAATGATAAAGTTACAATATTTTTCGCTTTATAAGGTGCACTTAAAATCCTTTAATTTGTATGCTTTGCACTCCAACTGTATGCCTTACAATCCAATTGTTGTAAGGAGCAGTAAAGCCACTCTGCTAAAGTACAGCGTTATACAGGAGTTTCAGTGAAGTTCTCCAGCACCAAAGCTGGAGCAGTATTAGCATTAGCAACTAACCATGCTAAGTGCTAGCTCATTCACCGTTCAGAGGTGAGTATATCGGACTGTAGCCTGCATGTTTACCGTGTTAAAACAAGCTACGTGGGACGAGCCGCTAGTTGATAGTGCCCTAGCTTAACAGAACACTCAGGGTTCCTAAGTGTAGCTCTGACAGACGGCGTTTACTAGCGCTAAGCGCTAAATATTGGACATATAAGCTTACTGTAAAAAATCAGAAGTGATTTACTCACCCAAATAAGCAGTTTTCAGGAGAGAAATCTGTGTAGATTAACATACAGCACTCATTTGACTTTGCTAAATTTGAAGAGAAACATGGCAACACCCCTGTTCCTTACTAGTGTTTCGTTAAATACGTGTTACACCCTTTATTGATAGTGAGCCTTATAATACAGTGCGCCTTTTAGTTTGAAAAGTATGGTAAATAAAGCCTTCACAACAACTATTTAATTCAGTCAGTTTTATTTTATTTTAGCTGCAGCAGAAACAGAGTACTAAACATAAGCACACACTGGTCTGGGTGTGGAAGCTATAAGAACAGAACACTGCAGAACTGACAGGCTTTAGGTATCAAATCTCACCAGACTGATATTCATCCCTGGATACTGCCAGGGTTACCATGGGTCCTCCTAGAGGCCGGCTGTTCTTTCACTCATCACACCATATGTCCTGGACAAGTCGTGCCTCTACAATGATCTACATCAGTTCCAGAAACTTTAGATCAAAAAAGGTTCAACAGGTTCTGTTAAAGAGTTCAGGTTTCTCTTTTTTAAATTCAAGTTATTTAATAAAAACAGCTGTCAGCATGTACCCTGTTCATAGTAACTGGGTTATGTTGGAGTAGTGCCATAAAAGTACCAATTTTAGCTCCTTAAAAGACAATATTGTTGTAAATGGAATATATGAGTGTATAGATCTTTTTAGGGTTGATATCCATATAATATGTATTTTGTGTCGCAGTATACAGTCCCCTCCAAAAGTATTGGAACAGTGAGGCTGATACCTTCATTTCTGCAGTAGACTAAAAACATTTGAATTGGACATTAAAAGATGAACGTGAGACAAAATATCAATATTTCAGCTTTTATTTACAGTTTCTACATCTGGATCTGATACACAGTTCAGAAGATTCAGCACCTTCTGTCTGAACCCACCCATTTTTGCAATGTTGACCACATATTTGTGCACATCTTTAGAGGATGTTTGAAGAACAAATAAACATCCGAAACACACGCTTGTATCCTCAGTGCCAAAACATCCTTTAATGTTGTGAGAGGAATAATGGTAAATGCTTTATTGACCAAACTCTTTAGCACGTGTTGCACTCCTAACATGCTGAAATAATAAACTTCACGTTAAAATATTTTATATTTTATACAGTTTTCTTTAAGGTTGGCTTGTTTTTTTGCAAATGTCCATAGTTCCGCCTGGTTAAGTTGAATAATTTGTGGTCAAGTAACTTTTTTTTTAATATACAGCTTATAGACCACTTAAAATGATGAGTTTCTTTGACTTGCCTTGATTTGATTTGAATTGAAAACCTCTGGAATATAATCAAGAGGAAGATGGATGATCACAAGCCATCAAACCAAGCTGAACTGCTTGAATTTTTGCACCAGGATTGACATAAAGTTATCCAAAAGCAGTGTGTAAGACTGGTGGAGGAGAACATGCAAAAATGCATGAGAACTGTGATTTAAAACCAGGGTTATTTCACCAAATATTGATTTCTGAACTCAATATTTGACATCACCCTTACCTTTGACATCTGTGACATTGCAATCTTCATACGGTTTTGTTTTTAACGGTCTAAAGACATTCGAATGTATGTTCGGTTAATCAATTATTAATTTTTAATTTAACTTAATATTTCTCATATTGCCTCCACAATTATCTGCAACCGTTCATGGCAAAATATCATGGTAATTAAAATCATTTTAGAAAATCAAATCAAAATGCATCTTTGAAACAGAACAAGGTAATCGTAAACAATACATCATCAAACGTCTATTTTTGCTAAAATTGTCAATCCTGTCATACAGCTTGCCATAACAGGGTGGACATATGAAAAACAGGAAATTAAAAATTGATAAGGCTAGGAACAAAAAATCTTAGCCAGGGTGACATAAAAGGTTATTACTATTTTAGAAGTGGGCCAATGATGTGGTAGGAGTCTTGGCCAAGGACTCATTAGTGTAGTACACCATAGTCACCCAGATCTGGAATTGAACCCCAGTCTCCCGAATTGCAACTCACTGGCAGGTGGTGGTGTTATCCACTGCACCACACCACTGCACAACAGCAACCACTGTAAATTACTGTGAATTAAATGTGAATTAAAGTGTAATGTGGAACTAAAGGCCCAAAAGGCACATAATTCTCATGATGACCTTTTTTTCCTCACAAAGTTCTATACCTAGCTGTTTCCTAGGAACATATGTCAAGCCCAAGAACTATTAAGGAACCTTTCATTTTAGGAGCGTCATCCGCAATGCAACCTCGGGTAACACGCAGCCGGTGCTCCTCCCTGTTATTCGATCAGGTTAGCTTATAAATAATGACTGCAGTGTTGTCTTATTCTTCACTCCAGTGTCTTGTTACCTCTGGAATGAGTGACAGTTGCTGGCATATGGTGAGAAAGACAAATACCAGGATGTAGAACACTTTGTTGGCCCGTGACCTAGAGACCAAGAGACCAAAACAAACCTCACCAATCCAGAATAAGAGAGAAGTGGAGAGTTGTACATCATACAACTCACTGACTAAACAATTTGCTAGTTTCTGCAAAAGTTTTGCCACAATAGAGTGTATAACTGCTTCACTCACTGCACTGTAAAAAGGCCCCAAGAGGTTACTTTGGGTAGTGTACCTCCTGGACTCCATCACTGGACTAGTTAGAGCAGAAATAACTGAGGTTAGGCCGCATTCCATTTGCCCCAGATGTCATAACAACATTGGGAATGATTTCACACCATAGTCTGAACCAATGTTCATGTGTTTGGTACATTGTATACAATTGATCACACTGCTGTTTAATGAGTGGACTAAATTACTTTACTACATCCTGTCATCATCACCTGTATCAACTGAGTCTCCCTATACTTGACACTGATTGGTTTGTAGATCTGTGGAGTTCCTTTTATGTCTATTTGTAAATAATAATTATTCTACAGTTACAGTAGATATAGAAGTCACCAGCATAAGCATTTGTGACTATATGGCTGTTGTTGTGCACTTGCACCTGACTGGGAGTCGTATTTTGGTACAAGACTGCTTCTTTTTCTTCTTTTATTGTTTAATGGGTGACAACAGCCTAACAGGGCACAAAAAATCCGTCTTGTGTGACTTGAAAAGCAAAAATGTCATATTTTACTTTACAGCATGTGCAATTCCCTGCTAAGTGCACTTCAGCCACTGACCTAGTCTAAGAGTCTCTGTAAAATGCAAAATCCACCGGAGATCCTATGTAAACACACAAAGGTGGTTAGTCCATGACCAGAAGGTAAAAATCCACCTCTGGGTTGGCTGAGCCACAGCAGAGACCCAGGCAATCATATGCTGCATGCATATACAACTCAGAGAGACATTATAGTATTTCACAAAGAACAAGAAAAAGTGGATTTTAGCAGAAGGAGACTTTTGATTTATCATAGGTGTGTTTTGGGCATATTGTGAAATAAACAAATCAGTGTGTCACTTGCCATTTATGCCCTTTAAAAGCCAGGTGAGCTCTGACTTTGTCGCATTCGTATCTTAACAGCGCAGCACTTTTTACACGTCCCAGCAAATACAACTGACCTGCGCGTTCATGCTGTTAAGGTACACCAGAAGCTCATTTATAGAAACAGCAATGTTATTTTATTCTTTATTCTGTTTATTGTTGATGTAAAAGCTGGATTTGCGTCCATATGTGTTTGTAACGAGCACGGTTGTACATGTGCTGAGCACATGCAACATGCACGGCGCTCCTGCATGGCTAAGATAGGATTGGGTGGCTGACTGTTGACTGTTGTCTGGGTTTTAATCAGTCAGTGGTGCACCTGTATTTCCCGTTGCCAATACAGAAAAACAGCAGATATTTACCTGAACACACCTCTCTCCCAAACCTCCACACCCATCAGCGTAGATAAATTACTAAACTCTGCCACTACTTTAATGACGCGGGTGCAGGGCGTGAACAAAATGGACTGTTGACGGGGTGTAAGATAGCAATGCGCATTGCGACGTGCATTAAGCAGGGTTTACCATAGGGCCCTAAGAATTTATCTTATACCCAAATATATTCAAGTATATTTATAATTGATTATATTTTTTTAAAAAGAAAACATATTAAAACCAAGTGCAGTTTAATAACCAGCCTAAAGTCAATGCTTTATGAATGTTTTAAAATTTTTCCACTGTAATGTTTATTTCTTGCCCCTGCAATGAAAAAACATGTAAACTATTTTTTTTTTTTTTTTTAGCAAATCCAACTTCAGCAGCTTTATTTTATTTTAACTATAAAATAAACTGCAATCAGATCTTAGATCAGAATGAGAACATCATAAAGAAAGTTTATGATCAATGCTTTATATGTTTTCCCCATACCACACAGCAGGATGGTAACCAGCAGCATTGTTGGTCAGGGACGGGCTCTTAACGTCCCTCTTTTCTGGCAGGAAATGGGCGAAACCCTGGTTGAAATTATTACTCCGACATTTTGCGCTGTGAAGGAAGCGCCTCCTGATAGCAGAGGCTGTTTGGTTTCCTGTTGTGCAGTTTTGGTTTTCACCATGTGGGGAGGAAGAGGACAAAAGGATCCTGGCTCATTGTTGAGTGAGTCAAAGTGAGGGAGGCAGTCAGATGCAGGTTCAGAAAGCATTTCAGGGTATAGTGTCTGATTGGTGGGAAATAGAAAGTGGAAGACCCTATTACTACAGTACAACTGTACTATAAATTATAATATTAAGGAGACTACTAAACCTTAAACCATATTTCTTTTTCATTATTAGCTAAAATGTGTTGCTTTGAACTATATTTTGAAATATAATAATAAATCCTGCTAACAAAATTAACCTTACCTAAACTTTCCACCTCTGCAGCGCCCTCTCAGATTTAACTGTGCTAGAGGCCAGGATGATGTTTCTGTGTACTTTGGTATGCAGACACATCAGAATATGCAAATCAATCAGTCAATCAATAATACCACCCCCCTGCTGACTGACATCCAACCATCTGTGTCTCACCGCTATCAGAGGCACAATGCTGCCGCTGCAGCTTAGTCAATCATCTCCCCCTCCTGCCCTGACTCTAAACCCATACATCACCCAGTGCCCCTCCCAAACAATTTTCCCTAATTTTCTTTCCTCTGACCAGAGGGTTCTAGACCATAAGAGCAAGTTATTTTTTTTTTCTTTTACCTCAAAGCCCTATCAATAAACATCTACAGGAGTTGGACAATGAAACTAAAACACCTGGTTTTAGACCACAATTATTTATTGTCCCGACGGACAGTTCTGGTGGAAACAGGAGAGTTGAGGTGCATGTAGAATTCTGCTATGGTTTAGCACCCGAACATCTCTTTCAGACAGCTTTCTCTTGCATCCACAGTTGATCCTGTTGGATGTGGTTCGCCAGGCTGGTCCAATTTAGCCATGGAACCTCCCACACTAAAATGACAGGTGTTTCAGTTTCATTGTCCAACACCTTTATTTTCTGGTCTATTTCAGATTATAAGACGCATTAAGTGAAATGTCGCCATGTTTTCCTTCTAATGGGGAAGCTGGGGGGAGAAGCGCCAAAGTAAACAAAAGTGTAATTCTTAAAAAAGTCAAACAAGCACTGGATGTTAATCTACACAGATTTCTCTTCTAAAAACTGTTTATTTGGGGGAGCAAAGTGCTTCTGTTTATTTACAGTAAGCTTAGATTTCCAATATATAGGGTGAGTTTTCAGTGAAGTTTCTCCAGCACTAAGGCTGCGTGCAGCACCATTAGCATTAGCTGCTAACTGCAGCATGCTAGCGGGAAGTAAATGCCACCCGATAACGCTAGACTGAGGAACCATTGAGTGTTACAGTAAACCAGTATCAGCTAGCGGTAATATAAACAACTATTCTGCGACAGAAAATGCATGTTATTTTGATATTTATCTACTGCTTGAATAATCAGATAATTGCAGAAATCTTTGTTTTTTAGGGCATTTAAACAATCACGCTGTAAATGTTGCTGTTTCTTTAATACATAAGTAAATAAAGCACAATATTATTTTAAAAAAATTCAACTAGTGAAAAAAATCACTACCACCACGGGCTTGCGTGAGAGGCACTCAGCCCCCATGTGTAAGGGATGCTGTTCCATGTGTGTGGTGAACTGAACGCAGTGCAGATAAGTGTTCCAGACTTCAAACACAGGCCTGGGCTAGAGCTGAGCGAAGAAGGGGGCTTATCGCTGCCTGTGATAACAAATGGAACATATCAGGGCCCGCTTTAAGTAGGATATGTGCTCCAGCGCTCTTCAAAGGCCTACACATTATTGGGGTTAACCGTGCTGATCCACACCTCATGAAAAACTGATAATATACCCTCATATGCCCTCTTGGAAAAAGTGGCTTTCTTTCCCGCTGTGAGAAAAGAGAGAACAATTCAAATATCCACTTAAACAAAGCCAGAATATCTGGATTTACTTTTAACCATTCAGGTCACGGTGCAAAAAGCAGTGACTGGACAGTTTTGGACCACTACAGCTCTCAAACAAAAAATAAGAGACCAAATTGGAAATCTCTGGAATATAATCAAGAATAAGATGGATGATCACAAGCCACAAATCAAGCTGAACTGCTTGGATTTTTGCAACAGTGGCGTAAACTTATCCAAAAGCAGTGCGTAAGACTGGTGGAGGAAAACATGCCAAGAAAACTGTGATTAAAAACCAGGGTTATTTCATCAAATATTGATTTCTGAACTCTTAAAACTTTATGAATATGAATATGAATTGTTGTCCGTGGTTTATACAATAAAACAACAATGTTCATTTTACTCAAACATGTACCTATAAATAGCAACATTAGAGAAACTGAAGTGGTCTCTTAATTTTTTCCAGAGCTGTATTTATGTTGAAATAAAAACAAAAGAATTTAAGGGGCATATTACAAATAGCCTTTTAAAACTGACAGTAACATTTTGTAGACGGCACACTGTTAATATATTCACAGTCTGTCTCTCAGTTCTTACTGTGAGTTACAGTTACAGTAGTAACAGTTCTTACAGTTATTACTACTAAACAGAATTTTGGACAAGAATAAAATGTATATAATCAGTTTGTGTTTAAATGCACTTAATAATCTGACTACTGATGTTTTATCACTGTTAACTATAAAAATCTGATGTTTTTAATGATATTTCCTTCAATTACATCTTTGATACATTTTACATTTACCATATTTTTACACTATAAGGTGTACATTTAGAATTCTTAAATTTTCCCAAAAAATGTCTGAGCCTTGTCATCCAGTAAGACTTTTAATCCAGTGCGTTTTATGTATGAATTTTACTAGTTTGGTTATAAGGAGCAGTAAAAGCCACTTCACCAAATTACAGAGTTATTCAGGAGTTTCAGTTTAGTTCTCCAGCACCAGGGCTGGACCAGCATTAGCCGCTAACCGCTGTTTCCCTGTTCAGAGGGGAGTGTTATCAGCCTGTAGCCTGCTCCTAACCCCAGCTAGCACTGCTGGAGCGGTTAGCCGCTAATGCTAATGCTCCAGCCTGCTGGAGAAATTTGGTAATTAAAGCTTACTGTAAATAAACAGAAGTGCTTTACTCACCCAAACAAACAGTTTTCAGGAGAGATATCTGTGTGGATTTACATCCAGTGCTGGTTTGATTTTAAAAGAAAGTATTTTTTTTTATTACAGCTTTGTTTACTTAGTTTAGCTTTACATAACTTAGTTAGCTACCGCTAACCACCACCACCCAGCGGCGAGCCCTGCTGAATTAGAAGCTCCTTATAGTGTCTCTTTTAAAATGCGCTTTATAATCCAGTGCCTTGTGTATAAAAACAGACCAGAAAATGAACATTTATTGATAGTGCGCCTTATCGTGTGAAAAATACTGTGCGTGATAATTACATAAAACTAAACAAATGTAGCTGACACAATGCAAAATTTGTAGTTGGATCAACTTAGGTTCATAGATAATATTTTTTAGACTCAACTTATTTTCTTTAATTGGACCAAAATTGTATATTATTATCAGCTAAAAATATATATATTTTAAAGGTTTTTAAATTATTATTATTTTTTTTTTTTTTTTACAGTGTAGAGGTTGTCAGTAAACTGATCAATCAGCTCAATTACATAAACTCAGGTAATTAGTGGAAAACAATTACATGAGAGTCAGACATTAAAAAAATCTAAGAAACTGAAGTTTGCATTTTACACGACTACATAAATAACAATTGCGGTTTCTGAGGCTGGTAACCCTGATGAACTTATCCTGTGAAACAGAGGAAACTCTTGGTCTTCTTTTCTTGGGGCGGACCTGATGAGAGTCAGTTTCATCATACTCTTTTTGATGTTTTTTTTTTTGCAACTGCACTTGAGGATACTTACTTTTTCACTGTATCTAAGCAAGAGGTACCTACTTTGAAAAATCAAAATATAAAACATATTCTGGTTTATCACTTTTTTATTTACGAAATAATTCAATATGTTCTTCAAAATTTGGATGATTTTAGAGTTAATCTAGAGAACTATTTAAAATTATTTATTTAACCATTTAACTATGTAGAACTATTTAAAATAATAAAAAACACACTGAATTTAAGGTTCAAAACTTCAAAACTTTTGACACACAACCATTTTAAATCTACAAAATAACTGTTTTACCTTTAACATCCTTTTTTTCTTGCTAATAAAATGCATGTATATTTATAATTACTGCTAACAAAACAAATTAACAAACTGCAATGTATGATTATTAGGTGAACAATATTCTTATCCACTAAGAAGCTTCAGTATCAGTTTACTTATCTTTTTTTTCCATGTGTAGATGAGTGTAAACCACTAAAAAGTGTTTGTTTTTATGAGCTAAACAACCAGCTAAAATTCTTTATCAAACCCTGTTGTTTGTTATGGTGTTCTTAAACTTAAGACTTCATGCCAAGTAATTCTAAAACATTTCCAGTCATTCTCTGTGAATTTCTTATGAAGTTTCCACACAGTGTAAATATCAGCTGCCTCAAATTGGTGTAATAATCAATACATGAATACAAATGACATAATTGGATTTATAAGATTGAGCACTAAAAGAGAAATGTTCAATTGAATTAACTCCATAAAATGTATTATATTCTGTTGACATATCTCTCACCTGACAAATAAAAGTAATACAGCCAAGAAAAAAAATCTTTTTTGGGGGGAACATTAACCTTATTTGATTATCCTGTCATATCAAAACCTTCACAAATTCTTCAAATTTTTAATGTGATAAGACATTTCAACAAAAGAACCAACAGAAATCATTTGGGAAAGTGTTTTTGAGGCCCTGGCCAACATTCTAGCTAAAGACCTGCTTCTACATTCTCATCTGTATTGTAATGTTTTTCTATGCAAGAATAAAAAAGTAAGGAAGAATGATGTGTTGATCTTCTGATTGATGATAAGTATACGTATCCTCTGCAGCACGTAGAAAAATAATATATCATCACCATTCCATGGTGCCATATCTTTTGAACCTGTTTTTGTTAGATTAAGCTAATATGCCAGAATTAAAATGTGCAGAATTGTACAGTAACAGTCATAAGTTTGGACACACTTTAAATTCAGTGTTTTTTCATTATTTAAAAATGTTCTGCATTGAAGAAATTATTCAGTTTCCAAAAAATGTGTTAAACATATCAGAATATATTTTAGATTCTTTAAAGTAGCACCTCTTGCTTAGATTACATCTTTACACATCTTGGCTGGATTTTCTCAGTCAACTTTATGAGGTAGAGACACCTAGAATTTCAGGCTTTTAGTTAACAGCTGTGCTGAACTCATCAACTGTACAGTTGTAAATTTGTGAAGAGGTAGAGTTGGTATACAGTGAACAGCTCTATTTGAGTAATGTTCTAATCCAGATTATGACAAGATCTACTCAACTAAGTAAAAAAAAAACCTTTAAGAAATTAAGATAAGTCAATCCATAAGTATCCTCAAGTGCAGTCACAATGAATATCAAAAACAATATGATGAAACTGGCTCTCATCAGGGTCACCCCAGGAAGGAAAGAGCACAGGATAAATTCATCAGAGTTACCAGCCTCAGAAACCGCAAGTTAACAGCACCCCAGGTAAGAGCATCTAAATTCTCCACAGAGTATTTTGGATACTATAGTTACTATATGATTCCTTATGTGTTCGTTCATAGTCTGGATGACCTCAGTCATTCATTTACAATGTAGAAAAAAAATAGACAATAAAAACATTGAATGAGAAGGTTTGTTTAAACTTTTGACTGGTACTGCATGTCAATTCTCCTTCAGCTGCCTTTGTAAATAGATTTTTAAAATATACTTTTAATATTTTTTATAGTTATGATTCTTTTCATAAAGAAATACTTTTAATACAAAAATAGGAAGAGATGGGGCCTTTTTTGTGACATCGCTGCAAAGCATTTTTAGATTGTTCAAATCGCATCATTGTTTGAGGTACTGTATATTGCCTTCATTGTCTTCACAGGACAGTCTTACCAAGGACCCATCCTACCATAACTGTAGCCTAGGCTTTTGAATGTAGCAAACTACATAACTCTGCAAGTTATTCTTTACATTGTAGCAAACATTTACGATGAACAGACCAATGGAAATGCTCAAAAATGGCATATAATAATAACAATCTTTTTTTCTGTTCCATTGTACAGTTGGAGAGTTGTTTGTCATATAATCTGATAATCTTAACCTTTGCACAGCCATTTCTACAGTCTGAATGTTAAACTAATAAGGGAGAGAAAGGTTACAACTCTCACATATGAGAAACAACACTTTTAATAAGTTGAAATAAATACTCCAGTACATGCATGATCAAAAGAAAAACAATAAAATGCTATTGTAAGTCTGGTAAATAGTGTAAAACCTATGGCACGCACTCACAGCAGCTTTAACCCATCAGAAAAAAAATTCACACTGACATCCATCACACGCGTCAAAAGCTACAACCATCATCACTCCATCTGCTGCTTTCATACGCCTAAACAAACCAAAGACTGAGGTAAACTTTTCTGCTAGTTGTCGTTAATTCTGGGGGATTCTCTTTTTTCTTTTCTGTAATAATTTTACATTATTTTACGAACACGAGTTTGAGAAATGGTGTCTGTCAGTTTCAGGCTAGGGTTTTTATTACTTCCAGCGCAAGAAAAACCTGCCATCTCCTCGCAAACTCAGTTGAAATACAAAAAAAAAAAAGACAGCCTAACTCTTAGAGACAGGCTAATGACAGGCTAATTTCAAACATATCCCCCCTACATTCACTCGAAAGGATCACACAATACGGGTGTACTGATTAAACCTGATTAGTCTCTTTGGTATGTTAAAAAAATAATAACAATAAAAAGGGCTACTATCCATTAATTCACAGAATGAGAGTTGACTGGCGGTAGAGTTCTAGGTGAGGACCGTTCCCTTAGCGCTTGCGAAAGCAGCGTGCAGCCATCCGAGACGGCGCAGGCCGAGTTCCGTAGGCGCTCCCGGTACCCCGGCATTTGGGCACTGTTTTCGGGGTGCTGGGATATATCCCTGAGGCCTTGAGTGAGGAGGACGCAGGCCGAGACTACGCTCATGGCGCCCCCCAGCACAGCTGTCTGCACGGCCTTGCCTTCCGGGCTGAGGGTGGCCGGCTTGCCCAGGAACTGCGGCTCCGTCGCAAATCCCACCAGCGCGTGGACTGCCTGCACCAGCGGCCCACTGAAAAGGACGCAGCGGTTCCGCGACAGCTCGCTTGGGCAGGTCTTTACCTCTCTCACGCAGGCTAGCAAGGCCGTTGCGCTGGTGCTCATGCACTTAACGCTGGCTTTAAACTGCTCCTTGGCAAATCGGTCCTTGGATTTTTCACTGGCCAGAGAAGAAGCATCCGTGAGGGTGGTGAGGTTCCTCAGGATGTTCTGAGACACCTCCAGGAGAAGCTGCGGGGTCAGGTCAGCCAGCGGCGTCAGCCGGAGGACGCTGCAAGTCTGCTCCACCTCGTGCCGGCAGCGGGTCACTTTATAGCGGTCTACCAGGCCAGGCACCGCCGACTGCGAGCCAGAGGTATCCACAGCTGCCAGGTACGCTGCATGGGCTGAGAACTCGGTCAGAGACACCACCAGATCGCCCATCTCCACCAGCCGGTCTCCGACCTCTACGAACTTGCCCATGTTGAGTTGGCTCTGGATGTCGTGAGTGATGATGGACAGCTCCTTCGTCCTGGCGATCACAGTGTCCCGGCACTTGTCAAAAGTCTCTGCTACCTGCTGGCCGTCGGCGGTCACCACCGGCCGGGTCTCGCTGGACAGAAGAAGCAGGTCGGCCACCAGCTGCATCTTGGCCTTGCACGAGTCACAAATGGAGGAGAGTCTTTTCCTTTGCTGCAAGCTGCCACTCAGGATGTTGGAGGAAACCTCAGTATCTGACTTCCCCGAGCCACTACTAGCCATAGTAGGGTGGTCGAGCTACAGTCTCGAATTTTCTTTGTCGTATAAAATATAGATCACGCCACACGTTCCATAGTATAAACTCATAACTTACACAAGGTTTACACGAGGGTATTTTTTCTTCAGCGAGAAATAATTCCACACCTTCTGTGAGAAAAACAACTCGAAACTGGCCTTGAAAGAAAGTCTTCTGTATAATCAATCCTTCAGAAAATATAATATAATGTCCACTGTGGGATTTCACTTTGGGGAAGGTACACAACATGGATTTCTTTTAGTAAACGCTAAATAAAAAGTTTTAACAAATTTTTGAGGTCAAAATGAAAAAAATAACAAAATCCCTTCAGTAAATTAAATTACTCTGAGTTGCTCAGTATCTTAACGTGAACTGAACTGTACTGTACTGTACTGTACAGGTGCACTAACACGAAATCACATGGTCATGGTCATGTGGATCAGGTTAAATCTAAACCTAAACCTAGACAGTTTCACAGGTTGGTCAATCTTGGTCCAACAATGACATAAAAAAAATCAAACATAATAAGACAATATGCTCCGTTTAAAACAAAACCACTTGCTGCAGTGCCAGAGAAGAGCCCAGAATCAAGGGTGCAAAGTGCAAGATGATAACACACATCCAATTACACTCTAGCGTCCATTGTTAAGTGGAACTTAAACCGTGCCAAGCTTGAAGAACCAGGTGCCGCTTGAAGTTCCTGCCGCCCTTCTTGTGGTGGTTGCAGGATGTAGATCCGATATACAACTGAGCTCAAACGACCCGTCCAGTGTAACCCACCCGTCCGAAGCAGGGGCGAGTGTCATTCCTGTTTTATTGCAGAAGAAGCTCCAGGGGCAGTTTGGATCAGCCTGCATGGTATGTCTCGCCTGCTTCAGCACCATCATCCCATGAGAGCTCCAAAAGACGAGACTGGGAAAGAGCTCCAGCTACCGGCCGCACCTCCCTTCCTCACCTCCCTCGACTTCAACCTTCTTCAACCTCTTCTTCTTCTTCGCACACGAACCCGTGATGTAGACCAGCCGCTTGTGAAGGCTCAGTTCCTTACTAGGCATATCTACCGTCCCATAGGCCGTCCTCAGCCAGAAGCAGGGAACACCACCATCCTCGCCCAGAGCAGAAAGCAGGAAGAGGCTTTGCTCGTGCTGGACATTTCTTCCTCTGCTCTCTGAGCTCTGCTCCAGTAGAGGAACCTCTGTGGTGTACCTGCAGACAGCCTGGGCTTTTTATATCCCAGCTTTTTAACCTAGTAGAACATCTTGGTATCAGGAAGCTCTGGAGGGTGTGGCTGCTTCACTCTGCATGGAGGGAAACAGAAAGGCATGAGGGAGGTTTTTACTCTATAAAAAACAACTTTTACTCACAATAAATTCACTTTACACAGTGTGAACAGTTCACAGAAAACGAATAATCCACTTCCAACAAGTATCCACCTTTCTTTCACACACACTCACCTGAAAACTGAATTAATCCTCACAGTAAAAGTTGCTTCACCCTCCTCAAACCCACCGCTTCCACACACAGGCCTCGGCTATGGGAGGCGGCTGCAGCCGGTAAGAGAGCGAAGTCCAGCCGAAAACACGTCCAAACAGCCGCCTCTCGCCCCCCTCCGTCCTCCGCCGGCCCGTTTATTCCCTTTTCAGCCCCGCCGACATGTTTTTCGCCTCGCCTCTGCCTTCTACTTTCACTATGATCCGGTTCACAGGCTGATAAATCTCCAGTTTAGCTAGCCTAGCCGAGGCTATCGCTAATGCTCTGTTTCCGGCGCCCGCCCGCACTGAATTTCCGTCCAACGTTTTCATAACTGAGAGGGAACAGAAACACACAGGAAAGAGAATACAAACATATAAAACAGGGGTTTACATTTCATTTCTCAGGAATATTTCAGGGAATCCGTGCGTTATAAAATGCCTATGTCTCCCTTTTTAGGGTTTGTAAAAATAAATGTAGAAATATAAGCAAAAGACATTTAAATTTCATTATAATTATAAATAATATAAAAATATAAGCCGAATTTAAAGTACACGACTAAATATTGTAGAATAGCTAAATACAAAGAAACAGGATGGTCATAGCGAAGTGTGTACAAGCATTATTATTTGTAGGAAAAAACGGGTATATACATTTACAGTTTAATTTAGGCTTATATATTTATTGTATTTGTAATGTATGCTAATTTCCTATATTTTACACTACCAGCTAGCAAGTACATGTGTAATATCATGATCATCTTGAAAATTATTTTTTTAAAGGTATATGTTTGAGTAAAACAAACATTGTTGTTTTATTCTATAAACTGTTTTAATCACAGTTTTGCATCTTAGCATGTTCTCCTCCACCAGCCTTACACACTGCTTTCAGAGAACTTTATGACACTCCTGGTGCAAAAATTCAAGCAGTTCAGCTTGGTTTGACAGCTTGTCATCATCCATCTTCTTCTTAAATACTTTCCAGAGGTTTTCATTTAGGTAAAATCAAAGAAACTCATCATTTTTAACTGGTCTCTTATTTTTTCCAGAGCTGTATATATATACCTTTGAGCATCTTCTCTTCGCCTTATACCTTTCCCATTCAATTGCGCTTGTTTCCTTCGCCCTACCGCTCACACAGAAAAATCAACACGCGTCTTAAAACCAGAGTATTTACTCCCGGCTGCTGAAATCGGACTCTCCGAGCGCTGAGGGGAAAAGGGTGACGTCGTGCTTTAGCGCACTTCTCATTGGACAAAAAGAAATGTTCACAACGCTGCGAGGGCCAATCCAGAAGCAGTAGGGCGTGGCCAAATAAAACATAGTGGTACATACGCTCACTGTTCACTGTATTAGAAACCCCCTACCTTATACCTTATACGTTATAAACGGTCATCTCATTCCTCCTTTTAGAGTTACTCTGCTCCTGCTGTTCATTAGTTTCCCTTTAACTGATTGTACACTGTTTAGAGATTATCAACACAAAATATTTTAAAATCAAACGTTAGAAAAATATATAAAAAAGCATTGAAAATATACTTTATTTTAGTTTAAAATGTGAAACTATTATATTATATAGATGTATTACACACCAGGTGATTTATTTTAAGTGTTTATTTATATAGTTGTTGATGATTATGGCTTACAGAAAATGAAAACCCAAAAATCAGTATCTCAGAAAATTTGAATATTATATTATATAAGACAAATTGGTACTTTTGGCAGTGTGGGCAGTGTGCCAGGTCCTGCTGGAAAATGAAATCTCCATAAAAGTTGTCAGCAGAGGGAAGCATGATATTCTGTAAGATTCTCCAGGAAAACACTGCATTGACTGAGAATAGATCACTAATAAATTTGCATAATATATGATTTTCACATTTTGAATTGAATTACTGAAATAAAGTAACTTTTTACGATTTTAATGACATGCACTAGTACTTCTGTAGAAGTTAAAGTATGAACTTATGTAAAATGTAAAAGTAATGTAATGGGGAAAATGTAAGGGGTGCTGGATTCTGAAGCTCACGGCGGGGCCACAAGTTCTGCTTTGTCAGTTGTACAGCTGTGCAGGGCGCAGTGCCATTTGGGTGGAGTGTCCTGAGAGGAAACAGTTCAGATTCTGTTGAATGAGCCTCACACTTCGTACGCTTCCCATGCAGAGACACACTGGAAGGGAAGGGAGGGGGCGGTCACTGAACTGAAGCCGACAGAGACAAAAATAATTCAGCAGGCCGTGAGGACGCGGTCGGGGGTCAGGTGGAACAGAATCAGTCCTGGGGTAGACCTGCAGTCTGAGAACCAAACCTGAGATCTGTTCACATTCTGCAAAATAACACAGTTTACAGCCATGCAGGGGGAAATACAGGACTAGGAAAGCTTCTTATTAGACACAATTTCTCCAGAAAATCTCCAGTAATTTTGAAACTTTTCACTTTTTGTCATGATATGAATCTGGCAGATTTCATAACAAACAGACCAAAATAAATTATCTAAAATAAATTGGATTAAAACTTTTTACATTGACTTCCACTGAAAATCAAAGTTCCTACTACAGGTTTTTGCATATCAATGATGATAATTATATTGTATACTTTTATATTTGTGTTCATATAACCACACGTTTATTAATATTAGTATATTACAACAATTTAATAATATAAACAGCATAAAATAAACAGCTAAAAATGTCTTGTTTAATTGTTGGTTGACGCACTTTTAATTTAATAATAGTTAACTTAATAGAAACACAATATTAATAGATTACACAATATTATTTTACAGATATATTATTCGAATTAAATTATAATTATAATAACTAAAATCTGAAAAGAGTCATTTTAGTATTGTAAAAGAAATGCACATTGTAAAATTATATTGTAAAAAAAAATATTTAAAACGTATTATTTATGTTATTTTTAGCAAACAGTTAATTGGTTAACAGCTTACAGCTGATAAGGAGCCGTGTCGTAGTCAAGACTGCTAGAGTCAAGACCAAGACCAGGACTTGTCAAGTCCGAGTCAAGACCAAGACTTTTAGTAGTTGAGTCCGAGTCAAGACCAAGACCGGGAAAAACCCAGACCAAGTTATTTTTTATTATATAAAAAAAATAAAATATATATAATATTACAATTAATCAATTAATTCTAAAAACAAATTCTATATATATATTGTAATATTTGTTTATCAGAAGAAAGAAAACCATGTATAGTTAATAATCAGTCGATAACAGTTGATAGAATTTACACAATAAAAAAAATAAAAAAATAAAATTTTAAATAAATAAATAAATAAGGATTTTTAAAAAATGAACATATATATATATATATATATATATATATATATATTCACAATATTATAAGAATTTCTTACAGTTTCTGAAACACTTCAATAGTGAGGCACAGTCCATTAGAAACATATCAAACCTTGCTATTGAAGTGAAAATTTACATTTGTATGTAAAGTATTTACTCGATAAAATCATAATATTTATAATATATACTCCACGTCTGGATCAGTATATGAAAAAAAGCAACTTATATGAATATGTAATCCAGATTTAATAAAAGGAACCGTGAGCAGTGTGTGCGTGGTGACGTTGCGCGTGTTTGCACGTTGCGCTGACGTGGTAAACCCTGGGCCAATCAGAGAGCTCCGGGTAGAATGATGGCGGCTGGCGGAGGCTGTATGAGAGCGGCGGGCTGTTTCTGGGTCTCGGTTTGTGTTGTTTCGCTGTTAATAGCGGCGGCGGACTGCACCGAGCCCAAGCCCAGGAAGAAGAAGGACATCCGGGACTATAATGATGCGGATATGGCCAGACTGCTGGAGGAGTGGGAGGTGTGTAGATAACCCCAGTAAAAGCTAACCGCTAAAGCTAACTGATTCAGTATTAGTGCTGATAAAACCTGTTAAACCCTGTTAAATTCTGTTAAAACCTGTTAAAAACTGGAACCACTGTACTCTATTATAGAGCTCAGAGCTGCTCTTTGGGCTTTTTGTGCTTTCCCAGTTAACGTTATATTTTACTGCTCAATACTGTTTAATATAAGCTGCGTGTGTTTATATCTGATTATTTTACACACAGCTACATTTCCCTTGTTTATCTCTGTCTGTCTGTCTGTCTGTCTTTCTGTTTCTCTTTCTCTCTCACTCTCTCTTTCTGTCTCTCCATCTCTCTCTGTCAATTTTTCAATTCAATTTAAATTTAAAATAGCTTTATTGGCATGAATTACAATAAACAACTTTTGTCAAAGCAATGAAACAATACATAATATACAAAGGGTAAAATATAACAATAAATATAAAAAATATACTTTAACATTCCTTTCATATAAAAGTAAATAATTTAGCTCAATATCAATAGCAGTGTTATTAGTTGTAATTATTTAAAGAGTTGGGATTAAACTTTAAATCCCTCTCTCTCTATCTGTCATCTGTCTCTCTGTCTGTCTCTCTGTCTGTCTCTATCTCTGTCATCTTTCACTTTCTCTATCTATCTATCTATCTATCTATCTATCTATCTATCTATCTATCTATCTATCTAAATAACAATATTTTTATTTGAAATTTGGGAGAAATGTTGTCCGTAGTTTATAAAATAAAACAATACTGCTAATTTTACTTACACATATAATTTATAAGTAGCAGAATCAGAGAAACTGATTCAGAAACTGAAGTGGTCTCTTAATTTTTTTTCAAAGATGTATATATTGGAAAAGTAATGGAATATTTCTATCCTATTTAAAATAATAAAGAAGAAATGGAGTTTCATCAGTTTTTTCCTCTCTTTCCATTCACAGAAAGATGATGACATTGAAGAGGGCGATTTACCAGAGCACAGAAGATCCCCTCCACCCATCGACTTCTCAAAAGTGGACCCAGGCAAACCTGAAGAACTCCTGAAGATGTCCAAGAAGGGGAAGACCCTGATGATATTTGCATCTGTGTCTGGAAATCCTACAGAGAAAGAGACTGAGGAGATCACCAGCCTGTGGCAGGGAAGCCTCTTCAACGCCAACTTTGATGTTCAGAGGTAATGAATGTTTCTCATGTTCAGTGGAGCTTTAGGTTATTAGTTTTGAGATGGCTGATCTTGGATTATAGAGAAGGATAGAGAACAGGAGCCGTACCCACAGGAAACAGAGTTGGAGTGCATGGCAGGAAAAATCGATTAATTAAAAAATGTCTTATTAGTTGCAGCCCAACAGAATATAACCATTATAACAGTGTAGATTTTTGAAAATGACAATATTGCTTTGTCGTGATGATAGTAATGTGTATGATACAGAATTGCACACACCTGGACATGTCTGGGTTTAGTTGGTCCTTATCTTTTTATTTCTCCTTCCCTGCAGGTTTGTGGTGGGCTCCAACCGCGTCATCTTCATGCTGCGGGATGGCAGCTACGCGTGGGAGATTAAAGATTTCCTGATCAACCAGGAGCGCTGTGAGGACGTCACTGTGGAGGGACAGGTGTTTCCTGGCAAAGCAGGCAAGAAGGACAGCAAGGGGAAAGAACAAAACGACACCAAGAAGAAAAAGGACAAGAACGCGGCCAATCGAGCGAACAAAAGCAAACAGGAGCTCTGATACGCCCGAATGTACTGAACTTACTGCAGCAGCAGCTGGAGAGAGACAGGCAGACGCCCTATTCAAAGACTACAGGGAGAGGAAAGCGTCCAGCCAGGTTTTTCACAAGTGTGACCGAATGATCAGAAGTTTAGGGTCTCATTTTGTGAGTAACATGAGCCACTGATACCTGGGTGCTGCAACGCGAGTGCTTTACTTCAGTTCTGAAAGGTACTTAGAACTTGGAACAAGTTACACTTACAGTTTTTGTCCACAACTAATTGCCAATTTGTCTTCTTAAGTCCACTATGTTCTTTTAAAAAGCAGTATTTTCCATTAAATAAAAATGTAATTGACCATTTATTTAGATAAATTGTACTTCGTCAATCATGATTATTGAAATTACTAAAACTTTTCTCAAATCGTGTTTTGTTTATCACATGAAATATTTAATATTTCACAGCTGTAAATCAATGAATATCTTCACAGTGTTGCCTTTTGAAATTAAAATAAACCAATTTTATAATTAATTCATATGGCATGTGTCTATAGTTATGTGTGTAACTCAAATTCAAATTAACCTGTTTAGATAATAACATGCAGAGTTTGCCCAATGTGAAGAAAATTATCACTGATATGCACTACCGGTCAAAAGGGGTGTTTTAGAACACACATATTTTTTTTGTTGTCCCAGAAGGTTTTGGAAAACTCAGGGAAATTGGGTCTACAATCTTTGTGTTTCCTTTTATCGATGAAGAAAGTTAATTTTGAGCTAACGAACATCAGCTCAGAGTTGATTCAGTAATTTAGCCTACACAATGGAGCTCTCAGGATCTGACACATTTTATTATTTAAGATTGTGTGTCAACATTTTATCTGATTAATTTTAGACCTACCATAATACATTTGGATTAAAGTAAAATTTTCTAATATATAACTAATATTATACCACAGTTAGTTCCAACCCTGCAATGTGATTGGATGAGAGTTGTTCTATGAGTGCCATTATCAGCCGGTAATGCACTGCAACCGAGCTCTCCCTCTATTACTCCACCACATACAGGTAACCTGGCAACGATGCAGCGAAACAGCACAGCTACACATAGAGCAGCAATGGAAATATTTTTACTTGCAGAGTTTTTATAACCAAACAGATCGTGTTTTCTCGTCCTCATTAACTCAAACTTTTTTTAAGTAACAGCCATAATTGAACTGTGGTATAATTCTGCGGCCTCGGCCTCGTGTCTACAACTGCAGCACAGCAGTGCCAATATTATAGCAATGTTATAGCACAAACCTTGAGTGAATTATTGCTTAACCTAGGTTCATTCTATTCTATAAGAGAACAGATACTCTTTTCCAGCATTAGATATTTCAAGTATCCATCACTTTGAACGGAATGACTTTTAGCATTTCCCAGTGGGTACACCAGGCTCTGCGATGGCGTAAACATCCCTCCTGTTCAGGTATAGCTGGTGGCATTTTTCCAAACAGTGAAAACTGCAGCTGAGGAACATTTAGCCATCAGCCACCAATTACATGGTTGAGTGAGTTCTCCACGTTTTCAAAGGGCCTGCGGATATTACAGTAACCGCCGGAATCCGCTTCAGATCCTCCCGCCAGAGTACAAGCTAAAGGCCACTTTCCTGTTTTATTGGCATTTCGTTTTGAGTTAATTTTGTGGATCAGCAGCTCGGTGATTAGCTTGCAGTTAGTCTGGACGTTTTCTGTCTCTGTGATTTGGTGCCGTTTCTCTTTGGGACTGAGATTAATGACTTGATTAATGTGGATGAAGATAGATTAGGCCTATGTACTTGCAATTTTCCACATTTCCACTTGATATTATACACTAAAATGCCACATGTTTTAGAACAGGAACTAGTGTTTTACCATTTGGAATAAGTGTGATGAACCTCCTGGCAGGGAAGGACTGACCTTAGGAATACTGCGATAATTGTAATAATTTTTTTCACTTAAAAGAGCTAAAAATATTATTGGATTCAAGTGTTCTAATATTGAATTTTGCTTTTGTTCACAGTTTCAGAAGTACATGGCGATTAGACACTCATAGACATGCCACCTCCCCCAGCATATATAAGCAAAAGAACTTGAATAACGCAAATAACATCAAGGCTGTGATTTGGTCGTAGGCACAAGCCAAAGGCTAATGCCATAGGTTATCACAGTTGTGATGTTAGGCATGATAACACACACCCTCTCATGTTCTGGTTTTGAAGTTGTTTGGTATTAAAGTTTGTTTGGTAATTGGAAAAATGTGAGTATGACAAAAATGCAAAAAAAAAAAAAAATGCATAATGTGCACCAAATTACAGTATAAGGCACATTTTAAGCACCAATCTACACAGGTTTCTCTCCTGAAAACTGTCCTGTTTTTTTGGAGTGTAAATCGCTTACGTTTATTTACAGTGAGCTTAGATTTCCAATATTTTCAACAGCACGGTTAGTAGCAGCAGCGCTAGCCCCAGTTAGCAGCGCTTAGTGCTAGTAAATGCCGCCCAATACCGCTACATTATGGAACCTTGAGGGTTCTGGTAAGCCAGGGCACTATCAGCTAGCAATTTGTCTCACGTAGCTTGTTTTAACATGGTAAACACGCAGACTACAGTCCAGTATACTCGCCTCTGAACAGTGTAAGAGCTAGCACTGCAGTTAGCGGCTAATGCTAATGCTGCTTCAGCCTCAGTTCTGGAGAAACTTTACTGAAACTCCTGTATAACGCTGTACTTCAGCAGAGTGGCTTTACTGCTCCTTAATACATGACTGGTAGAGTTCATACATAAGGCGCACTGATGTTTTTTTGGGGGGGAAATTTAAAGGGATTTAAGTCCACCTTATAGTCCAAAAAATACTGTATTTGTATCTCTATTTTCCCCCACTAGTTTCTTGTTCTTGTTTTTTATCTTCCTCTATCCTCCTCTTATAAGAATACCTGGAGTGTGGAGTGTTTTAGCTCAGAGTTTAGGAACAATAACAGTTATCTGATACCTACAGTGGTGTGTTTATGAAAAGGCAGCGATATTTTGTCTGGATTGACGTTAGCGTGCGCTGTTAGCACGTGTAATCTCCAGCAGAAGAGTCATTCCGAGATGTTTTTCGATGCAGCCGAGCTTGTGGGATCAGGAAAGACGTGAAGGTCAGAATGAAACATGGAGCCTTTGCTTAAACAATGTTTTTCAAGTGAAGAAGCTTGTTTAAGACTTGGAATAGAAGCTGAACGAGGTGAAACCCAAACATTACAAATGTGGCTGAAGTCCACCTGGAGGCTTTAGAGGAATGAGCTCAGAAGAACACAGAGAACCCTGTCACAACAAACTAAAAAGGATTTATTTCATCACATTTTACAATTTGACTTTCTCTAGCCTGTGAAAACAATAGTTCATCAAAACGATCAGATTCACATGATTACCACCTTTTATTAACTGTAGTTGATCAGCAAAGACATATTTGCTTCTTTAGCTTAATGCTGGAAAAATCCAGCCCGACCTAACCCATCTCATAAACCAGGGGTCAGCAATTTAGTTTGGCCGCGAGCCAGATATTTTCCAAGCCATTACATGGCGGCCACAAAAAAAAAAAATCTGTTTTGGAAAATGAAGTGTATTGGGATGGAGTGCTACAGACTAGTAGCTCTCCAGCCCAGAGGGTTGTTGAACCCAATTGCAGAACAGTTGATCTCAAAGCAGGTAAACCTAAAAAGAAAAAGAAAAAAAGAAGAAAAATTAACACACCGCTCCTCACCCGGGATCGAACCCGTGTGGTCAGGGTTTTGGTCCAATACACTACCACTGGTCCGGCTAGTGAATTGGGAAATGTCCAGGAAAAATATAAGGAGATAGAGAGCCCAAGAACGGGCGGAAAAATGAGAACGAGTGGAAACTAAAGTCACGCCGAGAGCGACAGAGAGAGAGGGGAGGAAGGTAAACAAAAGCTCGCCATACAAGCATTTTTTTTCTTCATCGTTCATTATAGTTCAAACTATCTGATGGGCCTGATGTTTCAAACTGTCATGATGAGCTTGAACCTGATTTAATTTTTTTTTGTAAGTAGCGTTAAACTAAGCTTTTTAAAAACATTTTAAGGCTGTTTAAATGAGTGAAATCTGAATGATGTTAATTAACATTGCAGCTATAAAGAAGCATAGACCTATTATTTATGAACAATGTTTATTAAGGACAGATCTCCCAAAAGATTAAAACACAAACAATGCGAACAATGATCAATTGGCCTAAACATCGGCAAGTTAAGCTACAAGAATGATGTCTGAATGACTTTCCTCTAATCTAATATAGTTAACATGGTTTAAGAATATTTTTACATTGAGCTTATAGCCTTAGTGCAAAAACACAAAAAAAACAGCAATACGGCTATACAGTGCACAATCATTAAAGCTGATGTCTGTAAGTTTTGGGATTTCGGTCCCTCTCTGGTCAGAATGGGTAATTGCACCCAGTGTGCGGAAGAATAATTTTAAACTGGATGATGCGGGTGTGATGCGGCCTCCTTTTAGAGCGGATGAATCCGATTCCAGGTTATGTTCAGTCAGAGAGAGAGAGAAAAAGAGAGCGCTCAGTCAGAATCTTCACTCCTTCGTTTCTTTGGTTTTGTGAATGAGCTACTGTTTTAAAAAAAGCGTTTGAAGAAAAAACCCTATCCAGATAAATCTCTCCATCCAGAAAAAGTGAATTTAGTTCTGGTTGGATAAAAGTATAAACACATACCATTCCAACACCCTATGGTTTATACTGGTCCGTCACACCTGCGCACGTCACGCCCACACTCCACAAGAGCATAGCAGACGTATGTAGCCTAATATGAAGATGATCCATAGCAGACTCTCAAGAGAACTTGAGATCTCGATATGTCCCAACTAAGCTTTTTTAATATATTTGCATTGTAGTAAAATACATTCATTTTCATGTGAATTGGCCTGAGCTGCTGATGCCAACACTCTGGTTGTGGAGTTTAATATAGTAAGATGATTGGCCTGAACTGCATGTGGCAACATCCCAGTTGCTGAGTATAGTATGGAAATCAGGCCAAGCCACTTGTGCCATCTCCCTGGTTGCTGAGTATAGTATGGGAACCATCCTGAAATGCTTGTGTTGACACTTCAGTTGCAGAGTATAGTATGGTAGTTGTAATTATAATAGTATAGGAAGAGGTCCCAGCTACATTAGCTAACAAGGATTCAAGTACATTCCAGAGTATAGTTTGATAATAGGTCTGAGCCACTTGTGCCAAAACCCCCAGTTACTGAGTATAGTATAGGAATTGGCCTGAGACGCTTGTCTCAACATTTCAGTTGTCAAGTATAGCATGGTAGTTGTCCTGAGAATAGTATGAGAATTGGTCCCAGCCACATTAGTCAACACTCCAACTGCCGAGTATAGAATGGGAATATTCCTGAGCCACTTGTGTCTAAACCCCCGGTTGCCAAACATAATATGGGAATTGGCCCAGTCCGCTTGTGCCAACACCCCAGTTGCCCATTTCTCATGGACGATACTGCCATTTATCAGCCAAGCTCAGGCCGATTCTTTATTCAAAACACCAAAACACCAAACTGTTGCTTTAAGGACCCCCCAACCTGTACTGCTCTACTCCAAGACCCTCATCATCACTTGAGCTGCCTCCATGCTCTGCTGAGCAAAAAGGGTAGTGCTACTGATGATAATGCGTGTGCATGTGTGTGATCTGACTGTAGGATCCACCCTGGTGAAGCCTCCATGACCCTCGTGTTTCCTCACCATCTGCTAAAGTGAAAACATCCATCATGTCCCCACCCCAACCTGAAACACACACACACTCACTGAAGAACAGAGTGAAAGGAAGGTAAAAGTATGCAGAGAAACAGAAACAGAACTGTATTCTGTATATCACTTGTCTGTTCACGCAGACACGGATTTTAGCCAGATGCTGCCAGTCATGTTCATTACTACCCACTGCACTGTCCACTCTGGGTAGTAATGCCTCGTATGACGTATTCCCAGTACACAAGTAACATTACTTAACTGTAAGTCAAGGAATGTTCATCGCTAGCCAGCGTTCTGACCTACAGGTGAGGAAGTTTTCAAGCCGTCCTCTGACCTAACACTTCATTATCAATTCACATGCTGCTATCCCATAAATGTTGGCATGTCAATGTAAATCAGCATGTACTGTTTGTAGTGTAACTCAAAACAGCTTTCAGTCTACACAGTATATACTGTAGTACAAACATCATAAAGGGACCTCATAGAAAACTAAATGAAAGCTAAATGAAAGTAAACTGTCTATTTATCAATTAAAATGCTTAGAAAGCTTCACTTTCAGTTGCTTTATAACTGTAACGCTCATAATAAGCATTAGTCACAGTTTCACACTCTCAGCACTGTCAGTCTTTGGCACTGAATCCAAAATTGCAACGGTCTGCTTCACACTTTTCTTTTTTTCAGACTCGCTTCCGCTGCTTGTGTGAGGGAGTACAACATTCCACAATGATTTCTAACGGGCCGAGGAACCCCACCCACATCCACAGCACAGAACCAGAAACGGCCAGCTTACTGAACCCCATCTAAACTCCTGCATCGTACTTAACAGATCTGACGGTCTGTCTGCCAATCCGTCCGTCTATATGTCTTTTTATCTGTCTGTCTGTGTATCTATCTATCTGTCTGTCAAAAGTACTGAACTGCACTTATCAGGGCATTGCACATGTTATAATGTAACATATTGCATTGCAAAGACTGTTATTAGTGTAAAATGTCTTTATTTTAAAATGTTTCTAATTGTTGTTGGTCTCGCTGCCTGCCTCCAATCAGAGGCATTGTGTTTGCATGTATGAATATTCATATGCAAGAGCCGTGATCCTATCGTTTTTCCCCACCCACTCCTAGACCAGACTAAAGCAGTGTTTTACCGGATCACCGGAGCATTTTTTTTGCACAAAAAAATGAATGTAATAAAATGAATAAAAAAATGATAAATGTAACAAAACTTAAAGGCTATTTGTTCTAATAAACATTAGCAATAAATAATCAGAAATAATGAAACAAATCTAAACTAGTAAAACCATAAAAATAAATAATACATACTTGTAATTTGACTACATTTTAGTCAAAATACTAATCATTTGAATAAAACTAAATCATCTGTCAAAATTAAAACTGCATGGCATGTGGCGAAATTCATGGGATAGGAAACTACAGTAGTTCCTTTCCCATGAAAATTGGCATCTTAGTGCAAACATTTGTAATACAGCAAAATATACAAAATTTAAACAAAAAACAAAACATGAAGCAGAAAGAGAAAGTGTATCTTCATCATTTATTTACAAAAGGTTTTGATCCAAAGCAATACGTTCCATTACTTTAAAATCCGTCACATTTACATCACATCAATGTACAACTCAGGGTTAATGCATGTCATTTCTGAATGATACGAGAAAAGCTGGAACGTAAAAAAATGTTGAACAGGTTAATTTTATACAGAGAGGACAGAAATACATTACAACTGAAAAGGACGTCCCTTCTAGATCTGTTTCAATAGTGCCTGTACAATAAATAAGTATAAAATATATCTCTGTTATCAATCTGAGGAATTTTAGAAACACATAAAACATACAAATCACTAACAAATTACAAATGAAATCTCCGAAAAAAGACCAGCTATTTCGGCATTTTCACGCTTCTTGCTAGATGGAATACAGGTTGCCAGATCCTTTCACAGGTTTGAACCCATCTTTTCTGTAGCTGTTTTTTTTTTTTGTGGTGTTTCTGGGGGCACTGGGGTTGCATTAACTTTCTCTGTAGCTGTTGGTTTTACATCTGAAGGCTTTTTAAATTTGTATTTTTTTTTTCGTTTCTTCCCCTGCTGGCTCTTTTGTATGCTACAACACAAACAAACTGACCACAAACTCCGATATGCGATAATTAAATGGCGAAAACCGCACAACATTTACAATCTTACAAACTCTTTTTTTTTTTTTTACAGGATAGAAAAAAAAGATAGATCTTTCTGGAATGACATGGAGGAGAACACCACAGGGAGGGCGTAGAAAATGAGGAATGTTGGTTAATTTTTGTTTTGTTTTTTTTCTCTCCAAAATACACTGACGACACAAAAAAAATAAGGAAAAAAGAAAAGAAAAAATTACGTAACGTCCACATTATCACGTACATTGACATCGTACATCGATCTGGTGGGAGAGGGAGCTGAAGAGCTGGAGGAGGAAAGGCGACATGAATGCATGCGTCGGTTTGAGTCGGCAGGTTGGAGTTCAGTAGTCCTTACACAGCAAAACCCCCAGCATTGAATTAACTCTAATAGAGGTCATTTGAGTCAGGCTGAACTTAAAGGAGGTCTTCAGAATGGATCAGCCTAACCTCTGTCTGCCACATCTGTTCTAATTACCACAGAAAAAAAAAATGTGTTTTTTCCTGTTGGAGACAACAAACTAGAAAGCCGGATTTCATTCGTAATAGAAGTCAATGTGCAGTTGCTGAGTTTTGTGAATATACAGCTCTGGAAAAAAATAAGAGACCACATAAAATGATGAGTTTCTTTGATTTTACCAAATTGAAAACCTGGAATATAATCAAGAGGAAGATGGATGATCACAAGCCATCAAACCAAGCTGAACTGCTTGAATTTTTACACCAGGAGTGCAGGCATAAAGTTATCCAAAAGCAGTGTGTAAGACTGGTGGAGGAGAACATGCGAAGATGCCAAGATGCATGAAAACTGTGATTAAAAACCAAGGTTATTCCACCAAGTATTGATTTCTGAAATCTTAAAACTTTATGAATATGAACTTGTTTTATTGGCATTATTTGAGGTCTGAAAGCTCTGCATCTTTGTTTGTTATTTTACCCATTTCTCATTTTCTGCAAATAAATGCTCTAAATGACAATATTTTTATGTGCAATTTGGAAAAAATGTTGTCTGTAGTTTATAGAATAAAACAACAACGTTCATTTTACTCAAACATATACCTATAAATAGCAAAATCAGAGAAACTAATTCAGAAACTGACGTGGTCTCTAAATTTTTTCCAGAGCTGTATAATGTGAATTTCATCCCATGTAGAAATATGCAACAAGAAATTGCTGCAAAGATAGTTGCACCCAGAAGGAAACATACGATTGTGATGCTATTCAGAAGGAAGATAAAAGTTACCAACTGGACACTGCTTGTTTTATTTTACATTTCCCCAAAACACCAAATCCATGATGGGCTCCGAGTAGACCAGTGAGCAAAGCACTGCCACTATGATCGGAAGATCGGTTCGAATCCCGTTCATGTAGCTTGCCATAGGCTGCCGGAGCTCTGAGGGAGCACAATTTGCCTTGTTTTCCTTTGGGGTGGGTAGATAGTGCTCTCTCCCCACATCACACCTAGGGTGATGTTGCTTAGCATAAGGCTACTGAGATGAACTACTAACATTTTATTAATGCTTGTTATATGAAAAAATGTCCATAAAACTTTGAAATACATATTTAAATATGGTAATAAAGTGGTTATTTTAATTTTTAAATCTGTGGTTTTCTTTGGCTGCTTGTGTTGCTGTCTTGCCAGTGATTCTCAGTCCTATATTTTGAGTGTGCCCTAACACTTCCACTAACACTACCCCTCCAGCCTAACAAAAATCAGGACACCCTACCCCTAGGCATGCACGCACAAAACAGAGGGTTAAGACTAAGTGGTAGGGCCAAGGGATGAAATGGGATCTGGCCAAAAAGCCTGTAATGAAGAACAAATGTGAACTGGCACTATACAAAATTCACACCTCCAACCTCACACCATGACACCAGGCCTTCTAGATGTGTGCTTAGAAACTGATCTTCAAGCTGATAATGGTGCCTCCACACACAGATTTGTTGGTTTTCTCCACCAAGACAAAAAAAGCTCATTCCTTTTGATTAATTCATCTGGCTGCACTTGTTTTTTTGAACGATTAGTAAATATATATTTATTTAGCAACTGCAATACTAGCCTCTAATGTTAGTTGTGCTTTTAATAATTAGACTTAATTAGACTCTGAACTCCTTGAAATTTAGTTAAACATGTGTAAACGATTAATGTGACAGACGGACATGAGGCTGAAAAACTCATTCGCTCAGAACGTTCCCTTAAACAGACATCGTAGGCATTAATTTAACGCTGTAGATTTTGCTGTGCGGAAGCTATGCAGGCGCGGCCGGGGCCCGAGCGCCTCCGCTCCGGCAGTGGTGCTTTAGCGAGAGTCCGCGAGAGAGTCCTGAGAGGAGCTTCTTCCTCTCTCTCTCAGAGCTTCATCATCCTCACTATGGGCACAGGCAGCACCTGGTGAATCTTGGCTCGCTCTTCGTCCACAGACAGCCGCACCCAGTCAGGTCGGAAAGAGCCCTTGAAGCCCACGAAGGCCAGTTTGTCTGGAACAAGAAATGCAGAGATAGTTCGCAGTGAGAAGGCGTGCAAGTGTAAATCTGTGACAAAATTAAATATATATCATAATCACATGATTCTGGGGTCATTTTCTCTTTTATGGGGGGTCCTCTGTGATTTTATTCCTGTCCAGAACTACCATATATGTGTTTTTCACAGACGTCCTCTAAAAAAAAAATATTACAGGCCGAATTACCTACTGTTTTCACCTTCTGTTTCGTCACCTTGCGTTTAGTAAAATAGCTATTTGTCCCCTGCCAAGCACCGTGATTACACTTTGGGTGCTCATTTCCATGGAGATCCACGTAAAAACTCAACAGCGATAGGAAATGGAGGAGCTACTGAACGTGAGGTCATGTGACCGAGAAAGCCTAAAAACTCACTGACCCTTTTGTTTTTTAAATTTCAGTCTGGATGCAAGAGTTTTATCACTGAGTAGAAGTATGAAATATTTTTTACAGATGTCCCTCTGAGAAACTAATCCCATCTGGGTAGGATTTAAGAGAAACAGTCCCAGAAAAAAACACAAAGTTACACAAAAACACACAATTAAAACAATTAATATTGCTTTTAAAAGTGTAATACTCTGTAGTCTGACTCTCTCTAATATACATTCAGTGTACAAGTCATTAATGTAGAAAGAAAAAAAAAACAAATCTATAACTACCCCAGTAAAGTGAGAGAAGAGAGAGATTG
This sequence comes from Astyanax mexicanus, assembly GCF_023375975.1. Classification (NCBI taxonomy): domain Eukaryota; kingdom Metazoa; phylum Chordata; class Actinopteri; order Characiformes; family Acestrorhamphidae; genus Astyanax; species Astyanax mexicanus. The sequence goes on along the minus strand of NC_064423.1, from coordinate 11,192,620 downwards.
GGCTCTGTAAAGTAGAGAAGCTCTGTCCGAGGGGATTCAGAGTAGTATGTGAAAGTAGTATGTGAAGGGAGGGGCAGGAGGAAGGACCCCGCTGCTCTGGCATGCGTGTGTGTGTGTGTGTGTGTGCATTCCACTCCTTCACACATATGTGCGGCATGTTTCTTTCACACGCTGGGTGTTCAGCTGAAGAATCTGAGAATTTATTATGTTAACTTATTTCAGCTTTTCTCGAAAACAACCTATTTGTAAATCACTTTATAAAGTATTTACTGTAGCATGTGTTACAACACACTATACAGTACAATACACTGTCTACGTTATTCCAATAAGCACTTTAATACACTATATTACACTATGCACTAGTTATGCGTTATTTGAAATTTGAAAGCTCTGCATATTATTTGTTATTTCAGACATTTCTCATTTTCTGCAAATAAATGCTCTACATAGCAAAATCATAGAAACTGATTTTGAAAAAGAACTGGTCTCTTAATTTTTTCCTTAATTTTTTAGCTGTATACACTAATTTTACACCATGCATTATAATTACACTATGCATTTGAATACATGCTCTTCAGAGAAGCATTTTATTTATTTATTTTTTTCATTATAGTTCAAACAACCTCACCTGCCTACTGCCGACCCCTGCTCTATGCACTATTTTATAAGATAACAATAAACTCTGCATTGTAATGCATTATACTACACTACAAACTATATTACATTACATTACATTACATTTGGCAGACGCTTTTGTCCAAAGCGACTTACAATAATGAAGTACAAAAGTAATAGGAATTTAGATAACCCCTTTTTAGATAGGGCTTAAAGGAGGTCGAAGGGAAATAAAGGGATAGAGAAGTGAAGGAGGGGAAGAAGGAAATTGGGTTAGAAGTAGTTAGTGTGTTAGAGGTGTTAGGAGAGTAAGTGCTCTTTGAAGAGCTCTGTCTTCAGGAGTCTCTTAAAGATAGTGAGAGATTCTCCTGATCTGGTAGTGGAAGGTAGTTTGTTCCACCATTGGGGAACTCTGTATGAGAACAGTCTGGATTGCTTTGTGTGAGTGTTTGGCAAAGCGAGGCGACGTTCATTGGAGGAGCGCAGCGGCCGGGAGGTAGCGTAAGCCTTCAGGAGTGAGTGCAGGTAGGAAGGAGCCTGTTCTGTCATCACCTTGTAGGCGATTGTAAGAGTTTTGAATTTGATGCGAGCATCAACTGGTAGCCAGTGGAGCTCAATGAGCAGCGGGGTGACATGTGCCCGTTTTGGTTGGTTGAAGACCAGACGTGCTGCTGCATTCTGGATTTATTTATAGTGGTTTTACTACGCAGGCCGGGAGGCCAGTTAGCAGGGCATTGCAGTAGTCGAGGCGTGAGATGACGACTGCTTGTACCAGGAGTTGGGTGGTCTGTTGCGTCAGAAACTGTCTAATTTTCCTGATGTTATAAAGCGCTAAGCGGCAGGATCGAGCAACCGAGGCCACATGGTGCGTGAAGGAGAGCTGGTCATCAACCATAACACCCAGGTTCCTAGCAACCTTTGTCGGTGAGAGAGAGAGAGAGTCGATGCTTATAGAGAGGTTGTGTGGTTTTGCTGGTATGACCAGAAGTTCAGTCTTTGAGAGATTTAATTGAAGGTGATGCTCCTTCATCCAAGAGGATATGTCAGAGAGACACGACGATATCCGTGCAGAGATTGAGTGATCTTCAGGTGAGAATGACAGGTATAGCTGGGTGTCATCAGCAAAGCAATGGTAGGAAAAGCCATGTGAGTGGATAACCTGACCAAGAGAGGCAGTGTATATTGAGAAGAGAAGGGGTCCCAGTACCGAACCTTGGGGAACCCCAGTGGATAAGGAGCGGGCTGAGGACAGCTGTCCTTGCCACGACACCTTGAACGAGCGCCCAGTGAGGTATGATCTGAACCATGACAGCACATTGTCTGAGATCCCCATGTTTGAAAGTATAGTTAGGAGGAAGTCGTGGTTGACCGTGTCGAAGGCGGCCGAGAGGCCCAGCAGAATGAGCACTGAGGACTGGCCTGCAGCTCTAGCAGTTTTCAACGCTTCAGTCACAGACAACAGAGTCGTCTCGGTAGAGTGTCCTTTTTTGAATCCAGATTGGTTACACTATTACGCTACATTGTGTACTATAATACAATATAATTCACTACAGTTTACAATAATTAGTGATTAGTGGTTGGACGTAAGTCTGTTAGAAGGTAGCTCCCCTCAAGCAGTACTGAAGATTCCTGCACTATAATACAATAAACTACGGATTATCCAGTAATTTTAATTGGGTATGGACTATCCAGGAAGTTTTATTAGGTACTTTTACTTAAGGCATGCTTAAGGCATTATTTCACTAAAGAACAAAAGATGTTCACTTGAATATGGGTTTTAATCAACTCCAGAAACACAAATGAACACATTAAAAGTAAAGCATCACTGCCCCCTATTGTCTATAACAGCAAGTCACACATATGCAGAACATAACATTACAAGGACATATTTTTATTTATTTATTTATTTTTTTGAAATTTATTTCAGATTTTATTTCCATTTTTTCTCCCAATTTGGCTATCCACTTGTCCAACCCTTTTGTCCAACCAGTGGTGACACTAGGAGGATGCGGATGAGCACACGCCTCCTCCGACACATGTGAAGTCATTCACCCCTTTTTTCGAGCTGCTGCCGATGCATCATTGCCTGAGCAGCTAGAGCGTTTGGAGGAAAGCGCAGCGACTCGGTCCCGATACATCTGCTCACAGACGCCTCGTGCCGCCCAGCGCCACATTTGAGCGTCATGGGGAGAGAGCGCCATCTACCCACCCGGAGGGAGCAAGGCCAATTGTGCTCCCTCTGGGAGCCGGCAGCTGATGGCAAAGTACATGAACAGGATTGGAATCAGCACAAAGACATATATTTTTCTTTCTGATAATTTTTTCCGTTGATAAACCTGTACTGTACTCACTTACCTCAGGTTCCAATCACTTCTATGGCCACAGGTGTCTAAACCCAAGCACTTAGGCATGCAGATTGCTTCTACAAACATTAGTGAACGAAGTGAATTCACTTGTACTGTGATAGGATGCAGACCCTGTGCAACAAATCCAGTTGTGAAATTTACTCACTACTGAATATTCCACAGCCAACTGTCAGTGGATAAAACAAGTGGATGCGACTGGGAATGAAAGTAACTCGCACTCTCAGCGTAAAATGACAGAGAAGGGGTCAGTGGATGCTGAGAAGCACAGTGCGCAGAGATCACCAACTTTCAGCAGATTCAATCACTACAGACAAAAACAAAAACACTCTAAACAATCAGAACAATTACCTTTCAATTTCACATTCTGCTCTGCGCCCAGCTTTTCAAGTATTTTGGTCCACGGCCCCTTGGTGACCAACTTGCCCTTAGAAGTGATCATCACTATGGACCTGAAAGTTTCAAAGAAGGAGTAGAAGACAAATGTTATATTTTATTTAACTGTAGCACCTATTATTATATTTTTAGCAAATACAAGTGCATCTAAAAAATATAGAATATCACTGAAAAGTTACTTTATTTCAGGAATTCAGTTCAAAATGTGAAACTCATATATTATATATGTATTACAGACAGAGGGATCTATTTTAAGTGTTTATTTATTTTATTGTTGATGATTATGACTTACAGCAGTAAAAAAAACAAAAAAAAACAGTGTCTCAAAATTAGAAAATTAGAATATGATATAATAAAGTGGCAGTGTGTGCAGTGTGCCAAGTCCTGCTGGTAAATGAAAGTAGCAGATTTCTGCATTTATAAGGAGGGGTGTCCACAAACATTTGGACCTATAAAAAAGCAGTGTGTAAGAATGGTGGAGGAGCATAAAAATGTAATTAAAAAACAGGATTATTCCACCAAATATTGATTTATGCACTTTTAAAATTTTATGAATATGAACTTGTTTTCTTTGCATTATTCGAGGTCTGAACGCTCTGCATTTTCTGCAAATAAATGCTCTAAATTACAATATTTTTATTTGGAATTTGAGATAAATGTCTGTAGTTTATAGAATAAAACAGCAATGTTCATTTTACTCACACATAAACCTATAAATAGCAAAATCAGAGAAACTGATTCAGAAACTGAAGTGGTCTCTTAATTTTTTTCAGAGCTGTATATTAAAGACTAATTCCAGTGCTCACTCGTCTTTAAGGCTGCTGATGTAATTCTCAATCTGAGCTGGGATTCCCATCAGAATGTCGTTCCTGAAGCCTTTTGTGTCCAACACTTTGCCGGAGTGGCTGTCCAGCACAGTCAAATGCACGCCGTTCTCTGATTGGTAGATCTTCTTACCATTGACCTGAAACCACAATCAAAACATAAGCATATTTTTATTAGAATCTGTGATTATTGAAAATCAGTAAATGTTGAATACTGCATGCACTGTGTTTGTGTCAAGGTCAGCACAATCACAAAACCCAGAGTCAATATTTATTCATACATGATAATGCTTCTGAATAGCTGTGAAAATTGCACTGTTTATTGATGCAGGATATTGATTATGCTTAGGCAATCAAAAATGACACCAGTGGAATGAATAAGCTAATTATCAGTCATTAATGGTTTGGAATAATAATTGCAGTCAGCGATTTTACCATGAATAAGAAGAGTTTTGAACTGAAGGGAGATTATCTAAAACCTCCTTAAAATAAAGCTCTGGAAAAAAATAAGAGACTACTTAAATTTTTCTTAGTTTCTTTGATTTTACCAAATTGAAAACCTCTGGAATATAATCAAGAGGAAGCCATCAAACCAAGCTGAACTGCTTGAATTTTTCAAAAGGAGTGCAGGCATAAAGTTATCCAAAAGCAGTGTGTAAGACTGGTGGAGGAGAACATGCCAAGATGCATGAAAACTGTGATTAAAAAACAGGGTTATTCCACCAAATATTGATTTCTGAACTCTTAAAACTTTATGAATATGAACTTGTTTTCTTTGCTTTATTTGAGGTCTGAAAGCTCTAAATATTTATTTATTTATTTATTTTTTTCTCATTTTCTGCAAATACATTTTCTAAATGACAATATTTGTATTTGGAATTTGGGAGAATTGTTGTCTGTAGTTTATAGAATAAAACAACAATGATCATTTTACTCAAACATATATCTTTAAATAGCAAAATCAGAGAAACTGATTCAGAAACTAAAGTGGTATCTTATTGTTTTTCCAGAGCTGCACATATTAATTAATAATAAATAAGTCTTCTGACAGGCAATGCATTGCAAAATGCCATGGCTGCCTTGCAACATGATGGTCAAAAAGGCAAAGATGCATTAAAAAAATAATTTACATTAGTTATTCTATTCATATTTTACAGGCGCTTCAAATGTGGTTTAGCCAATCAGATTTTAGACCCAGAACCATTTGCTTAATAAAATGGGTATAATATAAATAATTCTAATACAGGTGCAAAATACCTCTGTGTAGGCGAAGTCCTCTTTGATGTGGAAGAAGCGAGTGTTGTAGGACTCCAGCTTGACTTCCAGAAAGTGCTCTGATGCTTGAGGCTGTGAAGAACGTGAGAAAGGATTCAGAACTTTATTGATGTTTGCCTAATGAAACCTATTTCAGCATTAATTCTTAAAGTACAATCAACATTAAAAGTATGAATATAACTATAAGTGAAGAGCAAAATGAGAAAATGGAAAATGGAGAATAATGGAGAGTAATAACAGTAAAAACATTGTATTTAATTTTTTAACTTCTATCTACTGTTATTCCCTACTCTCCCTACTAGAACTATAAGTTATGTTCTGATTGGTTCACTCTTTACAACACCATATTATTACAACACCAATTACATTACATATTGTAACTATGGCAGCAATTCAAATCCATCTCACCAGTCTGGAGCGGGGCAGTTTCTTGGGCATTGGCACGTCCACTACGGGCATTTCAGCGTACTTGGGGTAAGCCCTCTCCATGCAGTCGCTGGGACCGCTGCCTTTCGGGATTTTGGCCTGAATCTTCACCCTCTCACAGCCCTTCACTGAGCAGAAGGCAAAGTCGTCCTTATCGTTGTGAGCATGGACCTTGAGGAAGAGCAGCCTAAAGGAACAAAACCAGATATCAGACACAAGAGACAAGAAACTGCAGAGACAAATCACCAGCTTTGAAGATGAACTCATGCATCTCATTAAATTATTTTCACAATTATATAAATTGCTTATTATTTAAACCCTTAGAACCCTGTTGACGCAATTTGCATCACAAATCGTGCATTGTATATACAGCTTAATTACTTAGGAATGCATCAACGCATCAACATGATTCATAAATTGTGACAGCAAACAGTCAACTCTATTGTTTTCTAAAAATAGCGAGGACCTCATGCTGAACTGAAGCACTTTTTATATATTGTGAAATACACGGTGTGCACGCAGCTTTCAGGTGCGCTCTGAGAGAGTCAGCGCTCACAGGCTTCAGTTGGGGATGGGCAGTGACAAAAAAACACATCTGAGTGAGAAGGATTACTGCTTTTTCTATTTTGTATGTATACTGTATTTGTATATGGTTTTTAATTTTGTGTGAATTATAATAAAACAGTATTTGTCTGATCATTTTGATGAAGAACTCTTTATTATAATAGTTATTGTTATTTTAAGCATCTATGACTGTCAAGGCCTTAGCAATCTGCATCCTAGAGGCGGGAATATCCAGAAAAATAAATCCGCCATGTATTCTGTCACAGTTATAAGCCATGTAATGAACTATAATCAAAATCCTTATACTTTTAACCATAGACTGTGTATATCTGGACAGAGCATCGTCTCTCAAAAGTGAAGCCACCACAGGTCGGGCACCCCCTGCTGTTCGGTTGCAGAAAGCTGTGTAACTCCACCCATCCCCATAGGTTTCAGTGGCAAAACAGACAACTTTCAATCACGTTTTTTTCTAATATACTGTAATTCTACCTCCATTATTTAAATGCAGCAGCTAGTGTAACCTCTGCTTATATTGTTCAATTTTTTATATCCCCATAGAATTAATTTTTTAAAACGTTATTCAGCTCTATTCAAAAAAGGTGTGGTTATTGTAAAAGGGCTGGGTTAAACCTAGCCGGGGTGGGACCAATGACTGTATGAGCTCTGTGGAGGCAGGGTTTATGTAAATGAGTAGGCTGTCTCTCCACAGTCTCTCTCTCTCCTCTGGTCTCTACTGCGCAGACTCGGGTTTCAGGATCGCCAACATGGAGGAAGATTTTGGCTTCATTTTCATTTAATGAATGTGAACGGCGACACGGCATCCATCTTTTTTTACAGTCTCTGCTTTCAACTAATATAGACTTTACTGAACTATTACTGAAGATAAAACTCTTGTGTGGATTGATTTGAAGTCTGTACATTCAAGAATAAGTAAAGATTTTAAACAAAACATGATAAATTCCATTAAAATTTACAAATTCTGAAAGCATTTACATCTCAAGTGATTACATTTTTGAGCAGCTCAATGGTCAATCTTCTGGTATAAAGAAAAATATTAGCATGTGGCTGTCTTCTAACTCATTTAGTTGCTCTGGTTGCTATAGTGTCTTTTTCTAAAAGTACTCAGAGCTGAAAAAAAGCAGTGCATGTAAATTAACTGTGTTTTTTTGTGGCATCACATGAAAAAAAAACACAGAATACAAAATAGCCTGCTGTTGCTGCTTAAGAGATAAGATAAGATAATCCTTTATTAGTCCCACAGCAGGGAAATTCACAGTGTTACTGCAGCAAAGTGATAGCAAAGCACACACAAAGAAGCAGAGAAAAGTATTAACAACATAAACTATTATAAAAAGTAAAAAAAAAAGCGAATAATCAAAAATATAATAATATGGAGAATGTTTTCCTCAACTGCACATGAAAAATGACGTAATGAACATGTCTGTATTGCACATTGTAAAGTATATAAGAGTTTTTATAGATATATTATATCTATAGGTATATTAGAGTTCTGCAGCTAGTAAGTAAATATTGTGTGGGTACCTGTACACTATATGTGTGTGTAGTCTACTGTGCTATCTATTTGGTTCCATAGATGGACTGAGAAATGATTGGTACATTTTAAAATAACCATCTTTATGATTTGGGGATTTAGAGACACCTCTGTGGAGAATGTGTAATTGCACCTGCCACGGACTGAGGCACAAGGGACGGACATAAATGAAGTTATAACTATAATTAAAAAAAACAGTAACCTATAGCATAATAAATATAATATAATATAATATAATAATATGACAAAACTATAAAAAAAACAACTTGAAGACCAGACTGAGCACAAAAAAACACACAAACCTGACTAGGAGAACACAAAGAATACAAAAACAAACCACAGCATATAAGGCACACAAAAGACTCCTGGGAACGGAAACAAGGAGGCGGGGTTACAAACAAGACACAAGGTGACAACACTAATGGCTAGGGCAGAAACAGAATAATAATAAAACAACGCCATGTGCTAAAAAAAGAGCACATGATTGGAAACACAAGACAGAAAAACAGAGGGCAGAAGCACATAAAGCGAAAAAAGGGGAAAAAAACACAGGACAGAAACAGGCTAAGGTGTGACAGCACCAAACATTCAAAAAAGAAAAGGGCATTGTGTTGCAGTCTCTGCTTAGAACAGATAAACCTGGTAATTTTAGTGAGGATTCTTTTTTTAACATGGCCAGTTCTCTTAAGCTCTAATTATGTGTTTTTTTTATTAACGGTGTGTGAATTAGTCTATAAAGAATGGGATATATTCATGTTCACAGTAGCTCTTATGTCCTTGCCATTAGCAGCAACGTGGTAGCTCAAGGTACCAGCTACAGCTGTTTGAAAGACATGTTACTAGTTTTGTATGATATACATATATCAAAAAAAGAAGAAAATAAAACACATTACTTCCTCATTAAAATCGCCCATTTATTTAGTACCGGGGCTAAAACTAAAAAACATAAAAAAAAACTTTAGTTCCATGTTTAATCTTTCATTATTCTATTTATTTTTGTTTTAGGTATTGTATTGTTATTGGTATTGGATATTAAGGCAGGTATTGTATTGAAAGTCTACTACACAGAACTACACGTGGCTTAGCCTAAAAAACTCCCAGACCTATTTTTTTTTTAGAATTAAGCAATATACACAAGACGGCGTGCTAGGCACGGGGTCGAAGGATGAATATTACTCATTATAGCACGAACCTCAATTGTATTACTGACATATTATTATACCACAGTTCCACTTTCACTGTTTGTTAAAATATTTTGAGTTGAAGAGGACGAGAAAATAGGATCTGTTTGGTTATACAAACTCTGCGAGTTAAAATAGTTCCATTGCTGCTCTGTTTGTAGCTGCGCTGTTTGGTTTGTAAGCGCTGCATCGTTGCTAGGTTACCTGCACCTTACAGGTAATGTCACTCATAATAGGCCTCTCAGCCAATCACATTGCAGGGTCGGAACTAACTGTGATATAATGAATATTATGTGGCTTCACAGTGATGGTAGCAGAAACACACTGATGATATTTATTTCCAAATTTTCCCTTCTGAGGAATACTTCTGGTTGAAATTTAAATGTTAAATCAGTTGAACCCAGACTTTTAGCTGGTAGTGTATGAATCTGTACATTATTTATGGCTGCTTTATTTTGCAGTTTAGCGTCGCAGGCAGACTCTAATTATGATTTATTAACTGATACCTCGGTGCAGCACTGACAGACCGGCAATCATTAATCTCTCTGCAGCACTGGCCCTTACCCAGTGTCCTCGTCCCAGTAGTAATAGCCTCGTGTCTGGTGCGTGTGGCCCATCTTCTCTCTCTGGGTCGTCCTCATGAACACGCCGGTCTTCCTCGTCTGCTTGGTGAGGCGGTTGTGAATGTCTGAGATGATGGTGAAGTTGGTGCCTTTCGGGTAGCAGAAGCCCACGGTAATCCAGTCATTTCTTTCCAGGAAAACAGACCAGTTCAGTGATTAGATACCAAGTTTCATGTGTTTGTTTGATTGTGTACATTATTTGATCTGGATAGTTTTGGTTTCACGCTGCAGTTTAGTGAGCGGACTAAAGAAGTTTACTACATCCTGTTATCATCAGTTACGTGTGCGGAGTCTCTCTGTACTTAAACAATAATACACAAGAGGAAGTGCTATAACGTGTAATATTGGCACTGCTGTGTTGCGGATGTAGATCAGCACAGCAGTGCCAATATTATACGTTATAGCACGAACCTCGAGTGTATTATTGGGATTATACTATAGTTCCATTTTTGCTGTTTATTAAAAGGTTTTGAGTTAAAGAGGACGAGAAAATACAATATGCTGCGTGATACACCTGCTCACCAAGAGGAGTCCAATTCAACCAATTCAACTTCCTGTAATTGATCCGAAAGTCCAAACCATTTAGAAAAGAGCTTTCATTCACACTGCAGACAAACCGGACCATGATTCAGAAGATCCAGATTCAGACCACCTCTTTTATTCTGACCAAACTCTGGTCTGTTGGTCTGGATTGTGGTTTGCAGCCCCTTCCACACCTGATACTTTGGTTCAGACCCAAACTAAAAAAGTCTGAATGTCTGGACCAAACATGGTAGGTGTGAAAGCGCCCTCAAAAAAGTGTAATTTTATTTTTAACTCACTATATTTTCAGAAATGCCCCATTACTTTAAAATTGCATTAACTTATAATAGTTTAATTAATTGTATTGTTTTTATTATTGTTTGTTGTGTGGAAAACAAACAAGAGCTAAGATTTAGTTCTGCAATTACTAGTGGTGTCAATCAATTAAAAAAATGTATCTAATTAATAACAACAATATTCTGTGATCAACTGCAATAAATCACACTTCTTTTTTTTATTAGTTTTATTAGTGGATATTTAAATGTGAATAAAAAAAGTGAATGTAAGAAATGTAAAATGTAATTATATTTGTATTAGCTATTAGCGATGTTCTCAGCTTGGTTGTAAGGATTTCTGAATTTGAGTTTAATTTGCTAAATAGTATAAATTGTAAAAGTTGTAAAAGTTTCTATGGTCTGGATCAGTTGATGAGTTTGTTTACTTGGAGTGTTTCTTCCTCTGTTTGGTTTGGTTTGGTTTCACACAGGCATAAACCTTAACGCATCAAAACACCCACCAATAAACCACACCATCACATTGTCTCCTCTGATTGGTCAGAGCTGTATATCTGTGCAGTGTGAAGCTACAGAATGCGCTTTTAAACACAGTATTTTCAATGGGATGTACAGTGCAGAGTTGTGCGGCTGTGTTTGTTCATAGCAGTGCATTATCTGGCTAATATATTAAACAGATTAAACTGCGCTTTATCAGCAGTTTAGCTCAATTAAAAGGAAGTATATTTAATAGCTGCATCAGATCCACAACAGATCACCTTTTCACCACAAGCAAAACTGCACTTCGGGTGGAGCCGATTATGGCAGAACACAGTGTTAAAATTGTTGACATAATTAATTATCATAATAACTATATTTTAACAGACTCTATCTTTATGTAGCCCAGATTACTGTCCAATTCAATCCAAAGTAATAGAGTCACTGATGTATCCAAGGCTCCTCTGTCAGACACACTGAGGAGATAAATTAAATGATTATTCATACAGCAGTTCCATTCCACATTAATAATTTCGCTAAATCTGACAGCCCAGTAAAACTACTATGATTAGCAATCAGTTAATCCTGTGAGGGAGGACTGCTGGATTTCTCAGTGTCCATATCTGATTGGAAAAAAAGCACTGACTGTGGTGAACATTTTCTTTCTTTCTTTCGTTCTTTCTTTCTTTCTTTCTTTCTTTCTTTCTTTCTTTCTTTCTTTCTCTCTCGCTCTCTCTCTATCCCTCTATCTCTCTCTCTCTCTCTCTCTCTCTCTCTCTCTCTCTCTCTCTCTCTCAATTGTCAGTGTGTAGTCACCCCAAATGTATCTACCTAGCTAAATAAATTATTCATTCACTTAACTATAAAATTCAAAGCAGAATTATTGTGCAAATCAACTGATACAACACACAATCAATCAGATATATAAACTAAAACTATTTGGACACACCTCCTTATTCAGTGTTTTAATTTTTTTAGTTAATTTATTTTCTACATTGTAGATTAATATTCAATATTAAGGCTGAAAAAGTAATCTGATTTCTGATTATCCCTTTAAAAAGTAATTTACTTTATAAATTACTTGATTTTAAAAGTAACTCAGTTACTTTTAAGTTACTCTTTTCAAGTTCATTTTAAGTTAGTGCCGCCTCAACATGACTTTTTCTTTAGCTTATACAAACTCAGAATAGAGTCTGCATCTCTGTGTCGCTGCTTGCTGTAATACACAGCTGGAAATAATTAAGAGACCATTTAAAAATTATGATTTACCAAATTGAAAACCTCTGGAATATAATCAAGAGGAAGATGGATGATCACAAGCCACCAAACCACCTGAACTGCTTGAATTTTTGCACCAGGAGTGCAGGCATAAAGTTATCCAAAAGCAGTGTGTAAGACTGGTGGAGGAGAACATGCCAAGATGCATGAAAACTGTGATTAAAACCAGGGTTATTCCACCAAATATTGATTTCTGAACTTCTAAAAGTTTATGAATATGAATTTGTTTTCTTTGCATTATTTGAGATCTGAAAGCTCTGTATCTTTTTTGTTATTTTAGCCATTTCTCATTTTCTGCAAAAAATGTTCTAAATGACAATAATTTTTTTTTTGGGGGGGGGGGGGGGGGGGGGGATTTGGGAGAAATGTTCTCTGTAGTTTTTTAGAATAAAAAATTGTTCTCTTATTTTTTTCCAGAGCTGTATTCACTTCAGCCACCTCTGTCAACATTCAGCGCAGTAGCCCACCATGAACACTAGGTGGTGGAAGAGACCTGTTTTTTTTGTCACATATAGTATTACAGGATCCTGTGTGTAAATGCACAAGATTAATGAAGCTTAGTGTTAATCTGGTTTTAAAAGATAAACAATTATTATTTAGACAGTTAATATGACAAGCACTTCCGATCCTTACAGACACTCTCTGTAATGAATCTGGAGTGTGAAGAAATGCTGTGAAATTACTGCAGTTATTGTTCATTCACTGTTAGGTTGTGAAATGTTTTATATCTTACCACAAGTGAGATACTGACAAATAAAGTTCACCACAACAGTAACTGCGGTTTAGATGTGTCTCCACCACAGCAATTTGCATCACACATAAAAGCATCGCAGCAGGAAAACACTGTATATTACTCATTGTGAGTTTATATACACACTCAACACACTATTACAAACCTCATAGTTATGAGAGAAACTGCTGATGCACAACTTCTAGGTCGTGTTTCTGATAAAGTGGCCAGTGAGTGAAATAAGCACAATGTATTTTAATAGTAAGTGTTTCTTATAAAGTGGCCAGTGAGTGAAATAAGCACAAGGTACTTTAATAATAGGTGTTTCTAATAAAGTGGCCAGTTAGTGAAAGAAGCACAAGGTGCTTTAATAGTAGGTGTTTCTAATAAATTGGCCATTATGTGTATTAAAGAACAAAGTACTATTGTAATAGGTGTTTCTAATAAAGTGGCCATTATGTGTATTAAAGAACAAAGTACTATTGTAATAGGTGTTTCTAATAAAGTGGCCAGTAAGTGAAAGAAGCACAAGGTACTGTAGTAGTAGTATGTAGGTGTTTCTAATAAAGTGGCCAGTGAGTGAAATAAGCACAAGGTTCTTTACAAGTAGGTGTTTCTAATAAAGTGGGCAGTGAGTGAAGGAAACACAAGATACAGTAGTAGTAGGTGTTTCTAATAAATTGGCCAGTAAGTGAAAGAAGCAGAAGGTACTTTAGAAGTAGGTGTTTCTAATAAAGTGACCAGTGAGTGAAAGAAGCACAAGGTTCTGTAGTAGTAGTAGGTGTTTCTAATAAAGTGGCCAGTGAGTGAAAGAAGCACAAGGTTCTGTAGTAGTAGTAGGTGTTTCTAATAAAGTGGCCAGTGAGCAAAAAAAAACACAAGATAGTACAGTAGTAGTAGTAGGTGTTTCTAATAAAGTGGCCAGTGAGTGAAAGAAGCACACGATTCTTTACAAGAAGGGTGTTTCTAATAAAGTGGCCAGAGAGTGAAAGAAGCACAAGATAGTATATTAGTAGTAGTAGGTGTTTCTAATAAAGTGGCCAGTGAGTGTAAAAAGCACAAGGTACTTTAATAGTAGGAGTTTCTAATAAAGTGGCCAGTTGATAAAAGAAACACAAGGTTCTGTAGTAGTAGGTGTTTCTAATAAAGTGGCCAGTGGATATAACCCTGTATAAGGTAATGTATACAGTGTTACTGACCTGTTGAAGTTGATGAGCCAGACAGTCAGATTGGCGGGTGCTGCTTTGTCCCAGTGCACAGTGTAGCTCTTGCCCAGTGTGACCACAGGCTGGTACTGCTGGTAGTGGTTCCTCTTCCCCAGTGCTCCCACCAGCTCCAGAGGATGCTCCGGATACTCATCCTTCACCATCGTCATGTTCAGGTTGGCCGGATTGCGTGCCTGGATGTAAATCTGCAGCAAGATGAAAAAAAACATATGATGAATTATATTATTATTTATTTTAATGTTATATAGAGTTTATTACAGGTAAATACACTCACTGACCAATACACTGCTTGGAAGGTGTGTGTCCTTTTACATCTGGTGTAAAACTAACACAGAACTTCAGAAAAAGAACATCATACTGAATGTAAAACATGGTGGTGGTAGTGTAAAATATTTCGGCTGCTTTGGGTTGCGTTTTTAGGACCTTGACAACTTGCTGTAATTGATGGTATCATGAATTCTGCTCTCTACCAAACAATCCTGAAGGAGAATATCCAGCCATCATATTGTGACCTTAAGCTCAGGCGTACGTGGGTTCTGCAGCAGGACAATGACCTGAAGCACACTAGCAAGACCATCTCTAAATGGCTCAATAATTTTTTTCTTTATTTAATAAATAAAATTATCATTTAAAAACTGCTTCTTATATTTACTCAGGTTATATTTGTCTGATACGAAAGTTTGTTTGTTGATGGGAAAAGTGTAAGTATGATTAAAAAAAACATAAAATTGCCATTTAGAGCATTTATTTGCAGAAAATTAGAAATGGCTGAAATAACTAAAAAGATGCAGTTCAGAAATCAATATTTGTTGGAAGTTCTCATGCATCCTGGCATGTTCTCCTCCGCCAGTCTTACACACTGCTTTTGGATAACTTTATGCCTGCACTCCTGGTGCAAAAATTCAAGCAGTTCAGCTTGGTTTGATGGCTTGTGATCATCCATCTTCTTCTTGATTACATTCCAGAGGTTTTCAATTTAGTAAAATCAAAGAAACGAATTATTTTTAAATGGGCTCTTATATTTTTCAGAGCTTTATATTTTTACAGGTAGATATAATTATGGTTATTGGGTTTATTCTAGTAGCATATACAGTATATATATAGTTTTACATTTTTATTCTAACATTAATTGAAATTAAGTTTTGAGAACTGTCTGGATTGCCTTTCACAAACAGATTTTTTTGGAGACAGGAAGCAGGCAGGTGTCTTGTGGCTCAGCACGAGTAAATTAAAGATCATGGCACGCTCAACTCTGCCAAACAAGGTTGTGTTTTGGATGAGGACAGCGTGTGTGTGTGTTTTAGCTCAAGCAGGGAAAGTGTGTTCCTAAACAAACCTTGCCTGGCACCAAAGAAAGGCATGTTTGTAGCCGCAGGAGTGTGTGTTTGTGTGTGTGTGTGTGGGCGTTGGTGCTTTTTTGGCAGCCTGAGGGTGGCACTTACCTGGGCAAATCGCCCGCTGCAGATGGCTGCCCTCCAGTCAGGGACGTCGATGCAGTCTGGGTGGCGTAGGAGCCAGTTGTCCTCCTTGACCAGAAACGCGCCGGGGTACTCGCTGACCGAGCCATCGACATCGTGGAAAACGGTGGTCTTGTCACCGTCCATCTGCATCTCGCTGAACCATGGACCTGGCTCTCCGAAAAACACGCGAGACGTGATCTGAATCACAAATCAGAGACGGGAGAAGAACAACAGATTGAGGTTTATTATTGTATGGAGGCAGGAGAGATTCGATGAATCATCTCAGATATGTAAATGAATCGATGCTTATTCTAAAAGCATTTACACATTAAACATTATACATTATTACACGTCTTTTAGCAGCTGATTTTATTTCATTTGCGCCATCACCATGAAACACTACCAATTCATACCAATTCATTGTAGCCTTCTATTGCTTGTATACAAGTTTTTTTTATTTATTTTAAAATGAATAAAGAAAATAAATTCATAATGAATATGCATTAATACGGACTGTGCCTTCCACCAAAAAGTAGTTCCCCAACAAAGGAACTGTAACAAAACTGTAACTACAAAACGGCGTATGGTTTATACAGGCTAATGCCACGAAAGTTAACTTGAAATCAACATTAGGAATAAGAGAAATGATCGAAGAATACTGAAAGTTAAGGGGATTGCTAAATGCTAGGACTGTAAAATAACGCTGAAACTCTTCTCTACTGCTCCGCTGAGTCATCTTCATGTGAAAGCTGCGAGATTGCGAGCTAGCTGTGCCTGCAGGACTGTGGTAAGGTTAGCATAGCTTGTTTAGTTCAGCATTAGCTTAGTCTAGACTGGCTGGTTACTGTTCTGGCTATCAGACTGCCGCCAAGGTGACTGATGGATATTCTTTCTTTTCTTTTTTTTTCACAAAAGACATCATCCCAAAACTTTTGCCAGGCAGTGTAAGAGTATCTTTCTCTCACACCTCGGTCAGCTCCAGCTCCGGGAGTTTTCCTCCATTTGATCATAATCTTTCGTGACATACCCCCGACTGAATCAATCACACCATTTCCTCGCCGCTCGAAGCCACTAACCCTGTCCATTAGTTTTAAACAACACATTAAACGTTGCCACACATTTCTCACATGCCGGAGCAGAACCGAGGTGTAAAAAGCTCTGTCCGGATCTCACCGGAACGCTGTCGAAGGTGATGTCCGTCACGTTGTTGTTAGGACAGCTCTGCCACGAGTTGTTGAGGCGGAAAGCGAAAGCACTGGTGTGGCGTCCATCCAGAGCGACGTATTTACGGAAGGTGCAGTTCTGAACGTTGATTGGGCCGTCGTAGATCTGCATGCCGCGAATGGGGAAATCCCTGCAATACACAGAGAGGTGGCGTTAATTAATATTGTAGTTACTTAAAGCTATTTAATATTGTAGCTACTTTCTGTAAACTGACATGCCACAACCTGTATAAGTTTTAAGGTGTTGCCAAACCTGCTTTAAAAGTCTTCTCCACAACTTTATCTCTGACCTGTCTGGTGAGTTCCTTGGTCTTAATGATGCTGTTTGTTCACTAGAGTTCTCTAACAAACCACTGAGTTCGATACAGAACAGCTGTATTTATGCTGAGACTAAATGACACACAGCTGCACTCTATTAACTCATTAAGTGACTTCTGTAGACAGTTGATTGCACTGGATTTTATTTAGGGGTTTTTGGGAGCTGAATACTTTTGCACAACTTCATTTTTCAGATTTTTATTTGATGAAAAATTTGGAAAAACATGTATCATTTTCATTTCACTTCCCCCTTATGCAATACTTCGTGTTGGTTTATCACTTAAAATCTCAATAAAAGACATTAAAGTTTGTGATTGTAAGGGTGAAAAAATGTGAAGAAGTTCAAGGGGTATGAATACTTTTGCAAGCAACTGAAATATTAATATCACTGGCATAAAATGGTTGAAAAATGAAAACAACTTCTGAGACAATATACCATCCAACAAAACTGTTATCAATGACATGCTCAAACGGTACAACAAAATTTAAACAAATTAAATAACTAAAAATAAAATTGCTAATTTGTATAGAAAAAAAAACATAATGGTCTAATGAATTAAAGGTGTTAGTGTTGCTTACACTCCTCTGGGGAGGGTCCGGCCACTGTGGTCTAAACCCCCAGGCCCCCAGATCCGGCTATCCGGCACCACCATCCCTCTGTTCTCACTCTCTCCCACAAAGAGAGAGTTCTTCACTTCCTGCCTGGAGCCGTCGTCATCTGGGAAGGTCCCTCCACTAAACAAACACAACACAAATCAACATCACTTGTTTTAATACAGGGCCAGAAATTACAAACAGGGGTGTACGAGTGCAGAGCGTGCGGTGCGTCTGCATCGCCAACATAGCAACGAACGTCTGACAGTTGACTGTTGTCAAGGTTTACATCAGTCAGTGGTGTGAAAAAAGACTAAGATAGCAATAAGCAATGAGCCCTGTGCACGATGTAAGATAGGGTACAAGGTCTTCCTTTCCTGGGGCGGTCCTGATGAGTGCCAGTTTCCTCACAATGTCTGACCTTTTATTTCTTAAAGCAATTTTTTCATTACTTAATTGAGCAATTCTTGCATTAGCTTTAAAACATATTTAAATCCATTGAAAGCCCAAAAAACTCTCCATTGCTCGAAAGATTTGCACACACTACTCAAATTGGTGCTACTTTAAAGAATTTAAAATATAAGTCATATTATGGTTTGTTTAACACTTTTTTGTTCACTAAATAATTTTTTTTCACAAAAAAAGTTTATCAGCTGAGAGTTTACTTTACTCTCAACGTTTAGATTTAAATGGTGTTCATTGTTGGGAGTTCTTTGACAGAGTTGAATATTTCATGTATAACTGAAAACATACTCAAATGTGGTATATCATGATATATATCGTTAACTTGATTTAAAAATTCCATATCATGATATATGATTTTTCCAAAATTTCGCCCAGCACTTCTTAATAATCTAATTTATAAATAATTTATAAACCCTATATTTATAAGGGTAGTCTTATTTTAAGTGGTACCGCCTTTTTTAATATAAAAGAAAAAATAAGCATGGATTTAGTTTTTTTTCTTAAAAAAAAAATCTACTTTAAAAAGTCAGGATCACTCTTGCTTGTTGCTTCTGTAGGTTTACCTAGGTTTACTCTTTTTTTTTTTTTTACTGCTTTTGCTACAAAGTCAGAATATATATATATATATATATTTTTTTCTCTGAAAGCATACAAACACAGACTCACACACACACACACACACACAGTCCAAGATACAGATTGAGAGAAACGCCAGGCTAAACGCGGGCGGACCCCGTCGTGCATACACATTAGCCCCCAGTGCAGCTACCTTCTCACACCGCTGAATTACTTTCACACTCTCTCAAAGCACCCTGATTTCCCCAGTGCATCTCAAGAAGCCTCCCATATATGGTGTTTTCCAATTACGGCCCCGGCATAGGGGCCTATAATGCATTCTGCAAACATAAACACATTTTTTTTCCAGACTGAGAAATGTGTGCGAGTGAAAAAAAAAAGAGAGAGGGTGATTAGCAGCCTTACCTGGCGAGCGTGAGGCCAATTCCATTATCAGCAAACCTGCGAATGATAGAGACACGCGAGTCAACCGGGGCCTGCGTGATGCCCACACTGTATACTGTATACAATCGATATGATGGATATGATGGAGTGATTGTGGGAAACTTTAGGCAAACAGAGGTAAATGGCTTCTGCATTTTCCAAGGTCAGGCAGGGTGAAAGTGGAGGCCTATGAGAGCTATAGCTCTGTTGTAGTTTACACATAGCTGCTGTGTACTGACGCTTATATAAGAAAACTCTGCAGCTACATTTGATTCAAACTGCATTTTAAAGTGTGTGTGAACAGCGCTTAAAGAATAAACCAATAGAAGAGTCTGAAACAGCTCTGAATGAGATGACAGAATGTAATGCACTTTATTATATATTTATTTCTATTTCTTTATTGAATCCATGCTATGAGTGGATTTAGCTTTAGGTGAGTGTGTGAGTGTTGATGCCACACTTAAATACACTGATACACAGTACCATTCAAAGCACTGGCAACCTTTATATCCAGTTTGTTTGCAGGGTGAAACTGGACGTAGAGTAAAGGGTGCCGATACTTAAGGAGGGAGGATGTGTGATGTTTATTTCTTTAAACAGCAATGGCATTTTTGAGTGGTGTGTACGCTTAGCTTTAGGAGAGTATTAATACTGCCCTTACACACACATACTTATGCAATAATACACAAGAGGGAGTGCTATAATGTGTAAAATTATTATAAACATTTAGAAAACAATGTATCATTTTCATTTCACTTCACCATTATGTGCTACTTTGTGTTGGTTTATCACTTGAAATCTGTACAAAAAATACATTTAAGTTTGTGGTTGTAAGGTAACAAAATGTCAAAACGTTCAAGGGGTCTGAATACTTTTGCAAGCCACTGTAAGTCATTGATTATGTACCAGTCTGAAAAAAGGTTATTAAGTCATGTCTAAAGCTTTGGGAGCACAGTGAGAGCTATTATTATTCACAAATGAACAAAAAAAAACATGGCTGACAGAAATTATTTCAAAAGGGCATGGACAACTCATCCAGGAGGTCACAAAAGAAACCAGAACAACATTTAAAGAACTGCAGGTCTCAACTGCCTCAGTTAAGGTGTTTTTGAGAGCTACAATAATGAACTGCCTTTGGGATTCAGAACAGCATTACAGGGCCATCAGAATAAACTCACTGGCAGTCGTCCAGCCAGACGTCTCCTCCCCTGAGCCAGGCTCCATGGTCCTGGTTCTTATATGCCACAAAGTGGTGAATGAGGGCGGGTACTCTTGGCTTGAAGGGGTCAGAGTCCTGGTGTGGGCCGTACCTGTGAAACATCACAAAATCACACAATTAACAGGTGGAAAGCACTGGTAAGCAGTGTTAGACAACAATGCAGATCCAGCTTTGCAGAAAAGCTACTAGTTCTTACATCACTTACTGTGTGCAGGGCTGGTTTAAGGAATTTGAGGGCCCCAAGCAAAATGGACCCCAACACAAGTGTAGTTCAAACAGCGAAGCAATGGTATATAAAACACACTATAACCACCACTGAATTGTTATATTGTTGTTTGAATAAGATGGAGGCAAAATATGCTGCGCCTCAAACTTTTAGACAGAGCATGGATACAAATATAACCATATAAACTCAGTTCAGTTAATCAAACTTAAGGTGAGGACAGGGTTCTTGCACCATTTTAAAAGTCAAATTTAATGCTTTGTAAGACTTTTTTTAGATCGCAATAAATATAATTTAAGACCCAAAATGTAGTCATATTTTCTTTGGTAGAAAATAATTCGTTGTATTGGAAATCAAAACCTAGCTAACTCACGTTAACGTTACTATGTTATCTAGCTTGTCTCTAAGCTCGGTAACATAGTAACATAACTCGACACTAACGTTCCTATGTTAGCTAGTTTGCTGCTAATGTTAGCTAGCTCTCCGCTAACCTTAGTTCTCTCCCCAGAAATGTAGCTAAATGATTCCCTGTTAACATTAGTATGTTAGCGAGTTCGCCGCTAATGTTAGCTAGCTTCCAGCTAACCTTAGTTCTTTCCCCAGTAATGTAGCTAAATGATTAGCTGTTAACATAAGTATGTTAGCTAGCTTGCCGCTAATGTTAGCTAGCTCGCCACTAACCTTAGTTCTCTCCCAGGTAACGTAGTTACCCCACCGCTCAAGTTAGCATGTGCTTTCCCAATGGCATTAAACGCACCTTTTAAAATGTAATACCTACAGCTAATTTATAGTAAATTTATTACACTTTTGAAGGACCTGCGGGCCCCTGGAGTAAGGACATGTAAAGTTAAACAAATTTTTTGAGTTTTTAAGTTTTGCATATTGTTTACAACTACGACTAATGTCAGTTAGTCAGTAGCTTTATCCTTTCTAGTGTTAAAGACAGTGAGGTAAAGCTGGTGTGCATGAATACTGCTGAACATGTTCCAGTCTGGTTATATTCTACTATCAGCAACTAGTGTGAAGGGCCCACTTTAAGGGTAATTCTGATAACAGTTTTATAGTATTTTTCTGCATTGATGTCACAGTTTGTTGTTGCATTCAATTCGTAATCAGGGGCCCCACACCAGCAATTGCTTGGTTTGCCTGTCCTTTTGCAATGGTTCTGACTGTGTTGCTACCCCCAGAAAAAAAAAAAAAAAGATAACAATAGGTTTCTTACAGCAAATTAATGCAACTAGGTCAATATTTATACAATATACAAGCCTTTTTAATAAGCAATACAAATCTGTATTAAAGTAGTGCTCTAACTGCCACAGGTAAAGTTCAACTCTTATAATCACATTAAAAGGATTAGTGTTTTTTGTGTTTTTCCTGTGTTGTGTTGTGTGAGTGTTTGAGACTAACCTGGCCCCTACGAGGGAGAGGTATGGCCTCTTGTCCTTGGCATTAGCCTGAGTGGTTTTCACCCCGTTGTCAAGGATCATCCCTGCCTGTCGGAAACCCACAGAAAGAATATCTGTAAATGCCCTCGTCCTCAGAAAAACACGGCTTAACTTTTGTTTGAAATATTCATTTGCTTTAGATTAAAAGAGCTGTCCACACACAATCAGCTAAAGCTAATCCTCAAGGCTGCTTGGTTATCCAAAACCTTCCTCACATTTGAAATTTAATTATAAAGTATAAAGAATTGTCTTACTAATGCACAGACAGACAACATAAAGTGAAGTTGAACTAGTGACTAAATAATCACTTGCACAGCAACCCAGGGAGGGTATGATTTAAAGCAGACAGCAGCGGAAGACGTTCACTAACCATATACAGTAGTTCCTGTAGTTAAAGACTAGAGATACCCAAGGAACAATATTACAAAATATTAAAAGTAGAAGTTCTCCCTTCAGAAATGTAGTTATCTTAAAATGAAGATGACCCACTGCCGTTTTTAGTCAAGTTTTAGTCCTGTCAGATAATTCCTTCAGGGTGCAACTGTTTTTTTTTTTACAATGAGTGTATAGTATAGACATATATTATGTGCACTAATAATATTGTGTTATATGAAATACTATTCAAAAGTTTGGCACACCTTAAATTAAGTGTTTTTTTTTTCATTATTTAAAATGTTGTGCATTGTAGATTAATACTAAAGTCATCCAAACATATAGAATTAATTAGTAATCAAAAAAGTGTTCAATAAGGGTGATCGAGTAATTTTCTGTGACTCAGGGAATCGTTTACTTAATTTTAAAACTACTACTTTTATTGTGGCACAGCAAGCTTAGCGTTACGTCACGCATGCAAAGAAACAAGGAGGAGGAGGCGGAGGCTTTCAGTTATGACGCGGGAATATAGAAGCGGTGAGGGGAAAGAGGAAAAAGGGGCAAAAAGAGCAACAATTTAAAAGAAAAAAAGGCAATAATAATGGAGCATTTTAGGCTCAACAGCAAGAACTATGCTGTGACATGTGTTCAGTGCAGCGTGACCACCACAGCACATCTTCAATGCTGCACCATCTCTGCTGAAGACACCCGGAGCAAGCAAATATGTTTTATTCGATTACTTACATTTTAGATTCTTCAAAGTATCGCCTGGTAGTGGCTGTTCAGTTAACAGCTGTGCTGAACTTGTAAAGAGTTATTTACTCAAATTTCTTGCCCTCTTAATGTGTTTTAGTAATGTTTTAATCCATATTATGGCAAGAACTACTCAACTAAGTAAAGAAAAAAAGTACTATTTAGCAATCAAGGTCAGTCAGCCTGAAGAATTTTAAGAATCTGTATCAATTAGTATCCTCAAGTGCAGTCACAAAGACCATCGAAATCATCATGATGAAGTTGGCACTCATCAGGACCACCCCAGGAAAGAAAGACCAATCTAAATCAAGCTGCGTGATGCAGAGTTACCAGCCTCTGAAATTGCAAGTTTTTTGTGGGTTTTTTTTTTTTTTTAACTTTTAATTCCTTATGTGTTCCTTCATAGTCTGGATGATTCAGTATTAATTTACGATGTAGGAAATACAGTATTGAATGAGAATATTAAACCAGTGAATGAAAAGGTGTGTCCTAATTTCCTAAGTGTCCTAACTTTAAGGACTTACATGTGATAATCTTCAGAATATGTAATATTCTGATATACTGATTTTCATTAACATACACACACACACACACACACTAATACACACATTCTCACCCTGTAGTTGGAGTGTGCTCGGTTGTTAATGAAGCGCCCCATAGGAGTGTGTTCAGTCGTGCCAGGAGAATACATGCCCTCTGATGGACCCGTGGGGACGTTATGGAATAGGAACCAAAATCCCGTCTCCTAGGGGAATACACACACACACACACACACACACACACAGTGTGACATGTGAGTCACTAATGGCAACACATAATGACACCAAAGACACAGAGAGAGAGAGAACACTCACAGCAGTGGGCAAAAATATGCCCAGGGCTAACCACACACACACACACACACACACACACACTTCACACACACACTCTACTTCTCTTACTTTTTCCAGACAAATATGCCCCTTAAAATTCTTATTTTCTGTCTGACACACATTTCTTTTCTTACAGACCCTCGAAATGTTCCTTTTTCTACCAAACATCTACTGCCATGAGTGTTCAGGCACCAGGCACTAGTGTGATATAACTGCATATTTTATATATATATATATATATATATATATATATATATATATATATATATATATATATATATTCATGAACAGATGGTCGCATATTTTTTCTTCAGGATTGTCTGGTAAACAGCAGAATTCCTGGTTTTACAGCAAGTTGTCCAGACCCTGAAGTAGCAAAGCAGCTCCAGACCATCATACTACCACCACCATGTTTTACATTCAGTATGATGTTCTTTTTCTGAAATTATGCGTTCATTTTGGTTTGCTGGTCACTCCTGGGAAGGTTCACCACTGTTTCATGTTTTCTATATTTGTGAATAATAGCTCTCACTTTGGTTTGCTGGAATCTCAAAGCTTTAGAACTGATCTTGTAATATTTTCCAGATGGAACTGATAGATGATTAATGACTCAATGTTTTCTAAACTGTTTTTTTTATTTTTTCTGTTCGCAGCATAATGTGTTGCTTTTTGAGATCTTTTAGATGCTTCATGTTGTCAAACAGGTTCTAATGCTTTTTAAGGCCTTTTTATGACCTCAATAAATACAATTTAAGACCCAAAAATGTATTTTGTAGAAAATAATTTATTGTATTGGAAATCAAAACCTTAACATTTCCCATTTGTTATGGCACTAACCTTAGTTGTCTCCCCTGTAATGTAGCTAACTCGCTGCTAACGTTATTATGTTAGTATGTTCGCTAGCCTACCATTAACGCTAGTATGCTTGCTAGCTCGCTGCTAATGTTAGCTAGCTCTTTGCTAACCTAAGTTCTCTCCCAGTAACGTAAGCTAACCCGCCACTAAAGTTTGTGCTTTCCCACTGGCATTAAACACACCGTCTGAAAATTTTATACCTACAGCAAATTCACAGTAAATTTAGGATCTTAACTACCTGGATTTAAATTTTTACGATTTTATGACTTTTTAAGGAACCGCAGGAACCCTGTAATCAGAACTGGTTCTGGCTAGTAATGCTGGAACTTCACTTTTCTCAAGCGTTTTCCCCTCCCAGTAATGATAGCACTGTCTGATATGAACTTCTTGCCAGCAATCGGGAACTGGACACAATCGAATTGTGAGAAAAGCGTAAAAAAAAAGAAACAAAAACAAGAAAATGCAATTGGTGTTTAGATAACAACCAGGAGCTGCTCCAAGTCTGATCCCTTCAGACTCACTGAAGACACTGATCAGCATGGTAACAGTACTCACCTCTGAGCCAGCAGCCGCACAGTCAATCAGGTTGTTATTGGGGTTAGCTATCCAGAAGGTGGAGGTGGCACTGAAAGAGAGAGAGAAAGAGAGAAAAAGAGAGAGATTTAATTCCACAGCCTCTGACCACTTCTTTCCTATCATACCTTTGTGCACAGCAGAGCTGAACCCACTGAACCGATTCCAACAGCCTTTTCTTACAACTTTATTTTAACTGTATTTAAAACGATGAATACACCCTGCTTTTTCATCGTAAACACAGGCTCAGGCAGATAGTGAGCTTACAAAGGTCACACAGATTAATTAATGCAAATGAATGCAGAACCACTGCTGTATTTGTTTGTTGCAGTATGTACGGCATTAGTTTTTTAGTTTAGTTTTTTTTTTAAGTGTGTGATAGTCAAATTAATTACAGCTCTGAAAACAACACACATACACTCTTCACTAACACACACACACACACACACAGTTGTGACTCTGTGACTCTTCCTGTTTATCTCAGCTCTACACAGCAGTTTAGCACTTGCTAATCACACACCACACACATCTATAGCCTAACAGCATATCTCAGCTTGTGCTGCACCGTCCTTTCAAAACAGTAGTTTATTAATATAAAAACATTCAATTTATAATTCCACTTCCGTTCCATATAGAGATATAACATGTTGCCAAATATCATCACTGTCCAAGAAAAAACAACACTTTTACATGGAAGCCCATTCCAGCCACCTAAAATGAAAAAAAAATCCAGAACATTTTTTTCTTATTATTAAGTAAACTGATATCTTATTATTTTGAGATAGTAAGTCATTATTTTGAGATAGCAAGTCATTATTTTGAGATACTAAGTCTTTATTCTGAGATAGCAAGTGTGTTTGCTTTTGGAAAAAAAAAATCTTTCTAAAAAATTACTTACTATCACAAAATCATGAGATGGTATCTCAAAATAATGAGATAGTACCTCAAAATAATGACTTACGGGGCTCCGAGTGGTCCAGCGGACTAAGCACTGCCACTATGATCAGGAGATCTCCGATTTGAATCCTGTTCATGTAGCTCGCCATCAAGTACCGGAACCCTGAAAGAGCACAATTGGCCTTGCTCTCTCTGGGTGGGTACAGTAGATGGCGCTTTTCCCCCTCATCACTCCAAAGGGTGATGTTGATCAGCACAAGTTGTCTGTGAGCTGATCTATCAGAACCGAGTCGCTGCGCTTTTCTTTCAAGCGCGTTGTGATGCTACTTTGCAATGCTGCATCAGCAGCAGTTACAAAAGAGGCGGAGTCTGACTTCACATGCATCAAAGGAGGCATGTGCTAGTCTTTACCCTTCTGGTGTTGGTGCATCACTAATGATAGGGGGAGTCCTAATGAGTGGGTTGGGTAATGTAAATTGGGGAAAAAAAAATCAATAAAAAAATAATAAAAAATAATGACTTACTATCAATAGTATCTCAAAATAGTGACTTACTATCGCAAAATAATGCAATTTCTTTATGGAATGTACTTCCCTACTTTTACAAGTGAAGTAAAAAAAAAAAAAAAAAAACTTAACTTTCAGAAGAAGCCAAAAAGCTAAAACATTTTTAATCAAAATTATTTTGGAGCATTTCTATTGGTCCATTCTATATAAATGACTGGTTTGTGATGTGCCCCCCTCCCCCCACCGACACAATACATCCTAATCCGTCCTAATCCATCATCAACTGTGTTTATAAGACTAACAGTCATGATATAATAATTTCTACCAACCGCTCATGAATGATACTTATATTAAACATTATAAAACATACAAGTATGTAAATATTAGTATTTTAATTGACAAAACTAAATATAAATGTAATTGCATTTTACATTTCTTATATTCATTCTTTTATTCACATTTAAATATCCACTATAAAAACAACTGAACTTAATCCCAGAATTTTGTTGTGAATAATCAGGTTAACGTTTTTAATCGATTGACACCACTAGTTTATTTATAATGAGAGCGCCACTGTCATGAATTCAGACCAAACAACTGAGCATCAAGGTAATCAAGCAACAGAACATTAAAATCTGTGTCATAGATCAACAACAATTATGTTTTATAATAAAAATGTGGAAATTAAAGGCAATATGAATGACCACAAAAAATGCATACTATTGCTTCCCTCACTAATAAGCACTAATGAGTAGAATTTAAAGACAGCAGATAGAGAGCAGAGAAACAGAAAGAGTGGAATTTTAGAGAAACTATGGAGTTTTTGGTCCTGTTTACAAATCACAGAAGAAAAACAAAAAAAAATAGGTCAGACATTTTTTATGGCTTTACATAATAAACCGGTTTGATTAGCAAGAGAATGGCTTTACGAAACAGAATTAGCATAAACACCTTAGTCCATATTATACGTAG
This sequence comes from Astyanax mexicanus, assembly GCF_023375975.1. NCBI lineage: Eukaryota > Metazoa > Chordata > Actinopteri > Characiformes > Acestrorhamphidae > Astyanax > Astyanax mexicanus. Next base: position 11,164,529 of record NC_064423.1, on the reverse strand, counting down.
ATGACTGACTTAGTTCCCTGAATCACAATAATAAGTATATTATATTAGATTAATTATTATTAATATTATTACTGAACACCTCCACATGGCTTGGGTTTGAGAATAAGAATGTGCTTTTATCACCATGCTAACTGGTGAGGTACCCTATAAGCTCACGTTGCTTGATAGATAGCTGTATTGGCCCCAGAGCTCCAGCATAAAACTAGAGAGGCAAACTTTAGACAGGCTTATCAATTACTTTTGGGATTGTGCTCGAAAATGCGATTTCTCATGAAAATATTCCTATAAAATGCACTTTTTTTATGACTTCAGGTGGATGTTTGTTTATTTATTTTTTTAACAAATGTTGCGCATCAAGCATATCAGGCAAGCGTTGCTGTGCCTCTCCAGGGCTTCGGTAGCTCAGATGATCGATCTGTGCAGCCTACGGTCATTCATCACTCAGGTCATCTTCAGCGGCAAACATAATAAACAAGCCCCGCTAAAGCGTACAGAGTCGATACTAACTCGGTTTCTGGGCTTATCAAAGTGTATAAGGGGCAGCTGTGCTGCTGCTACACTGTCTAATCACAACCCTGACCAGATTCCTTACATTCACACAGTTTAACCCTGAGATATCTACAGTTATTACTGTCTTTTTGATGCACAACCTGAATAAAACGTTGAAGAAAACTGTTATCTACTGTAAGGTGCATCTATTGCACTAGCAGTTATATACATATATATATATATATATATATATATATATATATATATATATATATATATGTATATAAAAGTTACTTTATTTCAGTAATTCAGTTTAAAATGTGAAGCTCATATACTATATAGATGTATTACACACAGAGTGATCTATTTTAGGCGTTCATTCATTTTATTGTTGATAATGGCTTACAGCCAATTAAACCTGCTAAAATCCTGCTGGAAAATGAAATCCACATCTCCATAAAAGTTGTCGGCAAAGGAAAGCATGAAGTGCTGTAAGATTTTGTGGGAAAGCATTTCACTGCACTGACTTTAGACTTGATAATAAAACACAGTGGCTCAACACCAGCAGATGACATGTCTCTCCAAACCATCACTGATTGGTGGAAACTTCACACTAGACCTCAAGCAGCTTGGATTGTGTTTCTCTCTACTCTTCCTCCAAACTCTGCTCCCTTGATTTACAAATAAAATGCAAAGTTTCCTGATGATCAGTGATGGTTTGGAGAGACATGTCATCTGCTGGTGTTGATCCAATGTGTTTTATATCAAATATCAAGTCTAAAGTCAGTGCAGTTTTGTTTTCCAGCACTTCATGCTTCCCTCTGCTGACAACTTTTATTGAGATGTGGATTTCATTTTCCCGAAGGATTTGGCACACTGCCCACACTGCTAAAAGTACCAATTTCTCTTTATTGACTGTAAGCCATAATTATCAACAATAAAAGAAATATACACTTAAAATAGATCACTCTGTGTGTAATACATCTATATAACATATGCATTTTACATTAAAGTAACTTCTCAATGATATTCTTATTTTTTTGTTTTTAGATGCACCTGTATATCTTGCTAAATCTCCTTAGAAAGCCCAAACCAATACATTGGGAGCTCTGGAGCAGTCATGAACACATTGTCCTAAGGTCAGCCTATCTAGTTGGAGCAGTGGAACTGTGGAATTATATCTGCTGCCATCCAAAACCTTTGGGATGAGTTGGAGTGACAGAACTTATTATCTACATCAGTATTTGACCTAACTGAAGCTCTTATGGAGCTGGATGCAATCAAACCATCTTTACAGTAATGATTCAAAATGTTGTGCAAAGTTTTCCCAGAAGAACAGAGGCTGAAGGATTTAACACGGAACTTTATTTAGATATATTATTCAATCATTCAAAAAACTATATAATAATAATAATTACTCTGTACTGTTAGTTGTTAGGTGGTTACTAAGGTGTTGCCATGTGGTTAATAATTGATTAATTGGTGGTTGCTATGACATTGCTATGATGCTACTGTACATATTAGAATTGTACTCATATGTACAATTGTATCATTGTAATAACTGGTTACTAGGTGGTTGCTATGGTGTTGCCAAGTGGCAGCTAGGAGGTTGCTAAAGGGTTGCAATGTTGTTAAAAATAGTAGTTGATATGTGGTTGCTATATTGTTAATAAATGTCTATGGTGTTGCTAAGTGGTTGCTATGTTTCTAAAAATGTTTGCTTTCTATTAGGTTGCTCTGAAGTTGCTAAATGGTTGCTACGTTGTTGACATGGTATCCAAGTTGCTGTAGTGTTACCTAGTTGGTTGCTATGGTGCTGCAAGGTGATTGCTATTAAATTGTTATGTTGTTGCTTAGTGGTTGCCAAGGTGTGTGCAGTACACATGGTGTTTATCTTGTATATAATCATAATATACTGTAAGTATAATTATAAGCATCATACACTGACATGACAAAAGTCATAGGATAGAAGTATGTAAAAAATTGGGAAGCATGGCAATACCCACACCTGTATAAGTTGTGAGGTGCTATCTTGTGAGTGAGGTTAAACATTGGACAGTGTGCTCATTGCAAAAAGAAATAGATTATGGGAGTTTGAGTGAGTCCAGATAGTGGGTGCCAGATGAATGGGTCATTCAATTTCTTGCTTTATTTGATGTTTTTAAGTGGTTACCAGAAGGATGCTAAGGTGTTGCTTAGTGATTGATTCCTAGGTGGTTGCTATGTTGTCACAAAATTGTAGGTATGGTATTGCTAAGTGGGTATTAGGTGGTTGTTACTATTTGGTGTAGCTGGGTGATTGCTGTGATGTTGGTAGGTGGTTACTAGGAGGTTGTTAAGATGTTGCTTGGTGATTGCTATGGTTTCTTGGGCGGCTTCTATGGTGTTAAACGTTTGCTATGACAATGCCAGGTGGTTAATATGTTGTCAGTAATTGTTGGTATGGTGTTGCTAAGTGGCTACTCGTTGGTATAAGATTTCTACTGTGTTACTTGGTGATTGCTATGGTTTTCTCGGGTGGCTGCTATGGTGTTAAACGTTTGCTATAACAATGCTAGGTGGTTGATACAGTAAGTAGTGGTAATATGTAGATGCTATAGCTCAGTGCTCTTTTATGACTGCCTAGAAGCAGCAGGCCCTTGTGTGTATCCTGTCTGGTATTCTGAATATTTAATTAGAGAAGGTTAACTCAGGTCACACATGGTTAAAACATAAATAGCTAAGATTCATTCGGGAATAAAAATCATTACCGAGTAATATTGGCATGACAGAGAGTCGGGTAACATGACTTGCTGTGCTGTGCCTGGGTGGAGAGGCTGTTTAATGGCATGTAAAGCGAGACCGTAGCTAATAGGTTTGATTAGTGTAATGACTCGTGATACGCAGAACACATCGGCTCAAGAATTACAGTTTAATTTTAAAAACTTGACGGACATATTTTAATTAGTCTGTTGCTGCTTAAACGTCCAGGCTGAGAGAGTCTCATTGTGGGAAAATCTTTAATAATAGCATTTTGCTGTATGAGCGGTCTGGATGGTATGAACACACACACACACACACACACACACACACACACACACACACACATTCACACACAGTATGTGAATGAGGCCGATGGATTTATACAGTATATATTTTACAATTGCTAATTTAGAGTATTTTACAAGTAACTCATTTAATGTGATAGTAGCCAACACATGGAGGGGACAAATTGTGCCCATTCTGGGGATTAGGCCTTTCACTTCATATGTTTAGATGACATATTGTCCAAAAATAATTATAATAAACAAAATTACCGCCTTTTTAAGATCCTGTAAGATCAGACATTCAGTGGTATTAAAACAATGTTGAAGAATTAGTGAGAAAGTTGAAGTTAAAGTTGAAGCGTCGGGGCTGGATACTTCAACAAGACAACGACCCTAAACACTAAACACTGCTCAACATCTACTAAATCATTCATAGAGAGGAACAAGTACAACGTTCTGGAATGATCATCTCAGTCCTCAGACCTGAATATTATTGAAAATCTGTGCTGTGATTTTTTAAAAGCGGGCTGTTCATGCTCAGAAACCTGAATCAAACCTGACTGAACTGGAATTTTGTGATGTTTTATAAAGAAGAATGATTCAAAATACCTTCAACCAGAACTCAGACTCTCATCATCATTTATGCGCCTGCCTAATTTAGTTTAATACTTATCGCACACTTTCTGTAAATCCTATAAACTGTGCCAACAGAACATGACTCTCTGGAGCAGATAAACAAGAACCTATAGGTTCTTCAAATGTCCAACATAACCATCCACATCACTGCAACTGTAAGCCCTCACCTGCAGTCCTGTCGTGGTTTGGCGATGTAGCCGGGAAAAGCTCCGTCTGTGATGTCCCGACACATCTTGCTGTCACGGTCTGAGGGCAGCAGAGTGCCGGCCTTTACCTTCAGGCCGAGGCAGTGCTCGAACGTGTTCCTCTCCTCGGGGCCGTCCTCTGTGAAGAAACAGTGGCCTAGAACATCGTAGCCCACCACGTCCTTCACCTGCAGCAGAGAACAACAACATCTCAGCATTATAGTGTGGTGATTAGGTTTAATCAGTGGTCTGCAGGTACAGTCATGCAAAAAAAAATAATAATTTGGAACCTCTGCATTTCTTTCAGAAAAAAAACTTCTCATTGTTGCTTGACTAATTTGTTTGCACTGTATATGATTTTATTTCACACAGAATGCCAGAAATGGATTAGACAAAGGTTTTTGGCATCCCCTTAATTTTAAAGACTTGGTAGAGAATCAATTGCAACAAAAGTTGAAATCAATTAGTTGTTAGCATGCTTGCCTCCAAGCACTGGCCTCTTGGGTTAAAGTCCTTATCTGGGTGGAGTTCTGAATGGATTTCGCTCAATTAAACATCCCGAAAATGCTTTTTAAAAGCTCTACTTACTCAAAAAATGTCAGGTTTAATTCAGGCTCTGGCTCAAAATGACAGTTTATGTGCCGGGGCGGGTCGGGCTCGGGCAGAACTTGCACGGACTCAGGCCGGGTCGGGCTGGATATTTTGCGCCAGAGCTAAGCTCTAGTTCAAGTTCCTACCTGGGTGGATTTTTCATATTTAGCTTCTTTTGCCAACTGTGAATTTTTGGGGTTGTTTTTTAGATAAGTTTTGTCTTTGGAAAAAAAAAAAAACATTCTTTAGCCACCATTTGCTCAGTAAAGCAGTGTTTCTGCTTCATATATTTTATAGAGACAACTGCTGCAGCAACATTATAGCTGCCATTGCTTCTGACTTTTATGACATGTCATGAAATCCCAATTACAGAACTCTGCAGAAGGCTTTTAATTTGAAAGGAGGGAGAAAGGCAGAGTCACAAGGAAGACTGGGAGAGAAGAGAAAATAAAAAAGGTAGATTAAACTAGACAGTGTTTAAAATTAGGCAGTTTACACAGATGCAAAGAACATTTACAATGTATCACAAAACCTGCGGCTCAGCAGGGATTCATCCACTGACTGTTTAATACCTTACATTATATTAAAACCATATGGAGACCACAGAAAGCCATAGAAGATCACATGTGACTTAAACTTTACACAGAGAATGACAGAAAGCCAAACAACCGCTAATATTACTATCCAAGTGTTTTGCGCTATATGCTTAAAAAAAAAAAAAAAGTTTGTTCAGAAAGTGTTTTATATTCCTAAACATTGTTAATTATATTAGAGTAGATAAAATGAATTATAAATTATGTTATTGTTCTTGGTCTATTTTGGTTTAATAAAGGTGCAGTGTTGTGTTGTGTTTTATGTTTTTGTGCTATATGTTTTAAAAAAAATTTGGTAACACTTTCTATGAATGTCATCTCTATTAGACTCTATAAACACATCCATAACATATTATAATGCATTCAATAAGGCATTATAAACATGGCTAAAAATATTTATAAAAATGCATAACCGATTATAGCCATGTTTATTAAGCATTATGACATTATGGCATTGACATGTTTATAATACATTATACGCTGTGCTTATAATATATATGTTAAAATACATTAGTATATATCTATCATTAATAATCTAGTCCCACAATGAAAGTGTGTCACTTTACATGGAGCACAAAGACCTGTTATAGTACATTATAATGAACTAAAACTAATATTATATTTTAGATAAGTATATTTCGTGAGTGGTTAAAAATATATTTAAAGCATTATACAAGTTGTGTTTAAACGTTAAAAGTTTTTTTAGTCTTAATGCATAATTCTGCAAGCTGGGACCGAGTTTCTTGGTATTGATGTATAACATGTTATAAACACAGCTATTAATGCATTATGGTCACAATTTATGATGCATAATAAACATGGCTATGGTGGATTATCTGTTTTTATAAATATGTATAGCCATGTTTATAGTGCCTTATGAATGCATTATAATGTGCTATAAGTAATGTTTATAGATTCTTATAGAGATGACATTCATAGAAAGTGTTACCAAATTCTTAATTATATTAAAAAAGACTGCATCAGTTATTGAAAAACACTTTTATTTAACAACAGGTCTATGCTTCTTCAGTGTTGCAATGTTAATTAATATCATTCTGAATGGATTTTGCTCATGCGAAGAATCCGACATTTAAAAAAAAAACTCAGTTTTAATGCTGTACTTACTTATTAAAAAAAAATGTTGGGTTTAAATCAGGCTCTGGTTCGGGCTTAAGGTGCACGGGCTCAGGCCAGGATGGACTTAATTTTTTGGGCCCGATCTAAGCCCTACAAGCAAGATAAGTGATGTGAGCAGAGCATAAAGATGAGCTGAACCTGGTGTTTATCGGCTCTCCATGTTTGCAATCCATACAGAAGCATTCTGCGATCCGCTATTGATATTTATCTGCTGAGTATAGGGAGTGAATACATTGGTAAAACACTACATAATGCTGCTTTAACGAAACACATTACAAATGCTGCTCAGCTGCAGACAACTACACTTCGCTCAATCTCCATCAATTCCAAACACTGGTCATCTCATTCCTGTAAGCCCAGTTTATCAGCAGATCTACTTCGTGGGCAGCATTTCATGAACGCCATAGGCCTCATTTTCCATTCCACTGAGTGAGCTTTCTGTGGTTAAAACACAGTACTGCACATTCTGCTAAGCCGCAGCGGAGGCTGCAGCTTCGGAGCTCTCGGCCCACTCTCTCGGCTCCGCACACAAAGCCGGCCAGGCTATTATCTGCCCGGAGTGAGCTGGCACGCTGAGACCTGATTGTTTGGGCTGACAGCGATTCCATTAAGCCTTTTAAGAAAGTAGGTGAGCGCTGCACTAACTCTGTGTATGATACAACAACCGCCGAGCAGAAGAATACTTAGCCTTGTTAGGCGCATTACAGGGAGGCCTCGTCACGGAACTATTCCCGTCAGAAAGGTGGACCGCAGTCAAAGACACCTGCGGCTAACACAAAGCTCTCCTCATAATGCCCAAACACTGGCCTGGATGGCGGAACTGTGCCCACTAATTGTGTTCTTAATACACACAGTGTGACTTTAACTTTAGTAAGACTTGCAATCATGCTGTACTTCGATTTAATGGTGCTGCAAAGAACTTTACGCCCCTGCATTTCATTATGCTTATCTGAATCTGCAATTAGGGGAATGTTGATGTCTAGGGGAGTGACATGGGAGATCTCATATGACATACAGTAAGATTTCGTAATATTATAACAGCAGGATATTTCTTGTCAGGTTTTAAATGATCTTGTGAGACTTATGCACAGGTAAGGGGGGCAAAACAACAACACTGGTTTTCTTGACTGAGCCCCTCTGCCGCACTGTATCTGCTAACTTCAACACGTTGTTCTGTGTTCCGTTAACCTTTATTAATCTCCACTAATCTCATCAAACCTTGTGTTTCCACCCACACATTCCATCCACGTCGTTTTGTGGTTTAAACTGCAGATCGACGCAAAACCGCTGATTCGGTCATAGGTTGCCAATTCTGTTAAATACAGATCCATCACTAGGAGGATGCTGACAATAGTTCTAAGGTCTGAAAAGACGCATGTGAGATCATACAGGAGAGAAGTTGCACATTACTTGCATATTATTCTGTATTTTACTGCATACGAGAAATCTTACATTCATAATTGATATCCAGTACAAGATGATTACTTGCAAAATATGTAAGATATGGGTGCCATTACTTTTATCTTTTTCAACTCTAATAATCTAATAACACATGTATTTAACTATTTAATACATGTACTGGTCAAACTCAGGCTGCTTTACTTTTACTTTTACTTTTTACAAGGTTTCTAAGCCGAAGAAACTCGTGATGTTTAAAAAGCATGTTTAGAAGCAACAACAGACAGCTTACAAAAGCTATTTTTTCAGCGTTTTAGTAGTTTTTATTATTTTTTTTTGTACATATATTGCTTTTGCAATTAGCTCAAAGTACAAGACACTATGCTTAATAATAAAATATTTTTTTTAAGTTATTTTGTGTGCACATTTATGCATGTAATTTTCTGGGGACAGAAATGATTCTGGCAACGATTCTGTGGAATGGCCCCTTTATTCTTAAAATCTTGTTCTCACTATGTGAACAAAATATCGTGTCTTGTCTCTTCTTGTGAGAGTTTTGTCACACCCCTATTTATGTCTCAGTATTGTGAATTCAAGATATGCTATGTCCTGTGGAAGTTACAGTTTGTGGGTGGGGCCTCTTGCATTGGATACGTATGAATTCCTGACAAAGTCATTTTGCACGTCTGTTTGCACGGACGATTCAAGCCAGTTGCCACTGGTCACAATCGTTACCAGCAACTGTGCTGTCCACTTTTGGTAGTAATGCCTTCTATGACATATTCCATTAATTAGTGTTGAATGCCAGCCATATTTTAGCAGTATGTAAACTGATTTTGGGGACAGACTGAAAATGGCCACACCTGTATAAGTTGTGAGGTGTTATCTTAAGTAAGAGATGCTGAGCTCTGGCCGGTGTGCTCATGGCAAGGTAACATAAATTACCGGTGTTACCTGAGATATGAAGGTATGCATGTTATTTTATTTGTACACAGTTTGCCATTCTCACACTAACAGCTGGTGTTTCCCAAAGGTATAACCAATTATGCTACCATAGGTTACAGTATAACACATAAAAGGTTTTCAAAGCCTGGAACAACAAACACACACAGGCTTGGCTATGACCTGCAAGCCCTCCCCAAACCCCCCAACCTCCCTTTTTACTGTGGCCCATGGCAGACACACACTTTAAGAGCAGGTTGAAGTTCAAAGAGTTTATTGTCATGTGCACAGTAAGAAACAAGTTTCCTCGTACAATGAAATTCTTTCTTTGCCCCTCGCCAAGTATGCCGCATAAAGATAAAAATAGAAAATATACAATAAAGAAAGAATAAAAAACAAAATATAAATATTAATTAGTGTTAACTTTACATCCATGATGGAAATATATACATGAAAGCAGTAATGGGGTATGGATATTATTTACAAGTAAGTACATGTTATCTACAGCAGTGGAATATGAAAAAAGTGCAAAAGGTTCAGTAGTGCAATTATAAAATTTTGCAAAGTAAAGTAAGCATGTGTCTCTGAGAAATGTCCTTGACATGTAAACGTGTAGAGAGTAATGTGAATGGTTATTTCTGAGGTAGGTTCAAGAGTCTGGTAGCAGTGGGGAAGAATGAGTTCTTTAGCCTGGTGGTTTTGCATTTCACACTTCTGTACCTCCGGCCTGAAGGCAGAAGAGTGAACAGTCCATGCTGGGGGTGGGTAGAGTCTTTGAGGATGGAGGCAGCTCTCCTGAGGACTCTCTGGTGGTAGATGCTCTGCAGAGAGGGCAGTGGAGTTCTGATGATCTTCTCCGCAGTCTTTACCACTCTCTGCAGGCGTGTACGGTCCGTCGCAGTAGTGTTGCCGTACCACACGGTGATACAGTTGGTCAAGAGGCTCTCAATAACACAGCTGTAGAAGTTGCAGAGTATCTTGGGAGACATCCTGAACTTCCTCAGCCTCCTCAGGAAGTACAGCCGCTGTTGAGCCTTTTTGACCAGCTGTGTGGTGTTCAATGTCCAAGCTAAGATATTAGAAAGCTAAGATATTAGAAAGCTAAGATATTAGCCAGCTCTGGTCTATTCCTCAGGGTCACACTGAGACAAGAGGTTTGCAGAGTGATGTCGCCGGTAAGTAAACGCTGTGCGTGTGTGTGTGTGTGTGTGTACGTGTGCGCTAGGCACTCCAGCGGCTGGGCGGCGGCTCGTTAGGGAGGCAGCTGGGAGGCGACAGATGGCGGTGCGATTGTGCAATAAAGTGACGAAGCAGCGAGCCACAAAACGCTACTTTAACCGAGCCACAGTAAAACCCAGCTTTCAGAAAAACATCTGAGGAACTCTGTGAACTCTTCAACTCTGACTGGGTGAGAAGACTCGGGATGATAAAAAAAGGCCAAGATTCCCCCGGCGCAGAAGTTCACGCTCACTGTTACGCTCTCTTTCCGATTCTTTATCCCTCCTTGGCTTCTGAGTTCGTCTGCTCACAATCGTTTGCTGATACAGGTGCTCGACACAGCGACAGCTGGCTGTTAGCTTTGGCTGGAGAGTTTGGAAAGTGTCAGGTGATTAGGAACCTCTTTAAACCTCCAGTGGTCTGCAAAGCACTTCATTCCTCTGCTGCTCCATCAATCCTAAGCTTCTCAAGAAGGTCCTTTTAATCAACTGATTGCTTTAATCAGGAGCGTGAACACTAAACTGTGCAGAAAAGTACCATATTTTTAAACTATAAGGTGCACCGGATTATAAGGCGCATTAAGCGACACTAGTAAGGATGCCTACATCGAAGTGAGCAAAGTAGAGCATCACTGGTTCACCACCTTTTCCACCATAGTCCATCAGTATGAATCTGTATTAACCACACTGGTCAAAGATCTGGTAAAAATAGTGCATCACTGGTCAACCACCTTCATCAAGCTAGTCAACCAAGTATGTCTAGCTTCACTATATGATTCCACCTTGTCCAACCTTTGCACCAGTATGATTGGCTTGCCTAAATTGGTTTTGACCACCTTAATCCAACCCGTGCACCAGTATGATTAGCTTGCCCAAATTTGTTGACCACCTTGACCCCACCAGTATGATTAGCTTTCCAAAATTGCATTAATCACCTTCATCCAACCAGTGCACCAGTATGTTTAGCTTTCCCAAACTGGATGACAACTTTTTCCTTACCAGTGCACCATTGGTCACCCACCCTTACCAAACTAGTCAACCAGAATTTCTAGCTTGCCTAAATGAGCCAATCCTCCTGATCAAATTGGTGAACAGAGGCTGGGCTGCCTCTGTAGCCCGTGGCTGGGCTGTAGCACTGACTGAGTGAAGAGAGTGGGGCTTGTGCTGCTGCTGCAGCTCCAACTAGTGGTTGGATGAGGAACTGCAGCTTCTTGTAAGCGTGCAGTTTCACCAGTAATCCACCCACAGCTCTGATTAACCGCTTAACCCGAAACTCCTGAATCAGATGGCTAAAATCAGAGGAATCAGCCGATACCGATCGATCGTCCCATCTCTAATATTAACCATACTGGTCAAAGACCTTAACCAAAGTAGTGCAACACTGGTCAACCACCTTGACCAAACTAGTTCATGGGTATGACTAGCTTGAGAAAATTGGTGGATCATCTTGACCAAACAAGTCTACCAGTATATATATATATATATATATATATATATATATATATATATATATATATATATATATATATATATATATATATATATATATATATATATCTTGTTGATAAGCTTTTTAAGTTATTGGCTTTTTAGTTTATTATATTCACTCACCAGCAGGCCGTTGGAGCCGTGGATGGTAACGCAGCGTGAGAAGGAGTGGTGGATGGACAGATCCTTCACGTAGGTGGGCGGGTCGTAGCCCCCCCTCTGGTCTACATCTAGGTTCATGTGAAAGTGGACGGGGTAGTGACCCATAGACTGCTGACCCATGTGCATGAGCTCAACACCCTGGACATGAACTGCTTTGAAACCTCGTTCCACCTGAGAGAGAGAGAGAGAGAAAGAGAGAGAGAATTCACAGTTTAAAAGTAATCATATTAATGTACAAACAAACAAACTTGCACGTCATCCAACACCACAGATGGACATAATGGACAGACATAATGGACAGACGGTTATTGTTTTATCAGTGTGGATGGACATAGAATAACAAGATAATTGAGTCTATGATCAAAAATCCTAGAAAAACGATGCATACGTATTAAGATTAGATTCATTTTTAACCAAAATAAACAATATTATAAATAGTTTATCCTGCTTTTGTTGGAGTAACTGTATCTCCTAACTAGGAAAAAACTTTCTAAAAAACTCTGGAGCCTTGCTGTGAGGATTTGATTTTGCATTCAGCAACAAAAGAGTCTTAGCAAGGTCATGACGAACAATTCCAACCCACTGTGGTCTCAATGCTGGGAGCTTTTTTTTTTTTTTTTTACCATTTCTGCTAAAATAGGCCTGCAATTAGAGTCCTATTCTATTTGCAATATAATGCATACAGGATTAACAATATACACTAAATATTCATCCACAGATGAAATCCTTCATCTTCTACATTCTAACAATCCAACCACTTGCCCACTTGACCCTTTACCATCTTCCCTCTTTCAGACAATTGCTCCTGACCTTCTTCCGTTCATCACTCACATCATTAACACCTCTCTATCATCTGGTCATGTTCCATCAACTTTTAAGACTGCCAGAGTGGTTCCTATCTTGAAGAAACCAACTCTAGACAGCTTGGACGTTGGCAACTACAGGCCAGTTTCTCTCCTCTCTTTCCTTTCCAAAGTCCTTGAGCGTGCTGTCTACAACCAACTTTCTCTCTTTCTCACTCAGAACAATCTTCAGGATCCAAACCAGTCTGGCTTCAAACCTGCACATTCTACTGAAACTGCCCTCATTGCAGTTACAGAGAAGCTTCATGCAGCAAAAGCTACTAACCTGTCATCTGTTCTGATTCTGCTTGATCTCTCTGCTGCTTTCGACACGGTCAACCACAGCATTCTCCTTTCCATCCTCACCAGCCTTGGAATCACTGGCTCTGCATGGCAGTGGTTTGCATCGTACCTGGAGGACCGTTCCTACCAGGTAACTTGGCAAGGGGCAACATCTGCTCCATGCAGACTCTCCACTGGGGTTCCACAAGGCTCGGTGCTTGGTCCTCTTCTTTTCTCACTCTATACTCGCTCTCTGGGTGAAATAATATCTTCTCATGGATTCTCATACCTCTGCTATGCTGATGACACCCAACTAATCCTTTCATTTCCTCCTTCCGACACTCAGGTTTCATCCCGCATCTCAGCATGTCTCAATGATGTCTCGATGTGGATGAGTTCTCATCACCTAAAACTCAACCCCAGCAAGACTGACCTTCTGTTCATCCCAGGAACTACAAGCCCTCACAACAATCTCTCCATCTCTTTCGAGAACTCACTGGTCACTCCATCGGCAGAAGCAAGAAGCCTCAGTGTAGTAATGGATGACCAGTTATCGTTCTCGAGCCATATTGCAAATCTGACTCGGTCATGCAGATTTCTCCTGTACAACATCCGAAGAATTCGACCGTTCCTGTCTCAGGATGCCACCCAGGTGCTTGTGCAGTCTCTTGTCATCTCAAGACTTGACTACTGCAACTCTCTACTGGCTGGTCTTCCACTGCGAGCCACCAAACCACTACAGTTAGTTCAGAACGCGGCAGCACGACTCGTCTTCAATCTTACGAAGCTCAGTCATGTGACTCCTTTGCTGCGTTCCCTCCACTGGCTTCCTGTTGCCGCCCGCATCCGATTCAAAACCCTGACGCTGGCCTACAAGGCAAAAAACGGACCAGCACCTTCATACCTGATGGCGATGGTCAAAACCAGATCTGCACCAAGAGCTCTTAGAGCTTCCAGTACGGCTCGGCTCGAACCTCCATCACTCAAAACACACAGAAAACAGACATCCAGACTCTTCTCTGTGCTGGCACCAAGGTGGTGGAATGAACTTCCACTGGATGTCAGAACAGCAGAGTCACTCACGGTCTTCAAACGTCGACTGAAGACACATCTTTTCAAAGAGTTCCTAAACTAATAATAAAAAAAAAAAATAATAAAAAAAAAAAGGTTCCTAGGGTTCTTAACATGATTAAGCTCTATGTATCTCTTGATCCTAGTCTACAAACTAGCTTTGGATATCTTAAGTAACTTTGAAGCACTGTTGTAAGTCGCTCTGGATAAGGGCGTCTGCTAAATACCATAAATGTAAATGTAAATGTAAATGTAAATATGCTAACACTACACTTAATCCTACTTAGATGCCGTGGGGTGATTTAAAATGGTCTGTGCATGCAAGAAATCCCTCAAATATAATCCAGTTGAAAGAATTCTGCATGGAGGAGTGGGAAAAACATTCTTTCTCTAGATGCCAGACTGGTAGATGGTAATAAAAGGAACGTCTAATTGAGGTTATTTCAGCCGAAAGGGGAATTAGCAGCAATTAGGAAATAGGGTGTAGTACATTTACATTTTTGTTCATTACATTGTACAGCTTATGCTTTAATTATTGTATAAAAAGACCAAATTTTTATGAGTTATTTTTTTTATTTAGAGGGGATGTGCACAATCTTTGATATATATATATATATATATATATATATATATATATAGTCCAGCTGTCTCCAAGCTGTCCTATATAGGGGATGCAGGTGAGAGTTATCATCATGTCTCTTTGCAGGACAGAAAATCAGAATGCATTAGATGTCCTGATGTTTCCCAAAGGAAAAAAGAATAGATCCTCCCTACTCTTTCTCTCTATCTCTCTCTCTCTCTCTCTCTCTCTCTCTCTCTCTCTCTCTCACCGTCTGTCTTTCTCTCCACAGCTCTCCAAGGCTCCGGTCTGACCCAGATCTGGTGTTTCTGTAATTGTTTCACTGCCGCTTCATTAAATAAAGCACGACAGGCGACGGCGGCGCGGGGTAAGATAGCTTCACTAATGGCTGAGACAATCCTCAGCCTCTCTTCCGAAACCTACGGTTGCGCTCATCCATAACAATGGCCCTGTGAACCAGCCCATCATCTGGTCAGCTGTTCAGAACAGGGTTAGTGTGCCAGGCCCTCAGTGTGTGTGTGTGTCTGTGTGTCTGTGTGTGTCTACAGTGTATTACAGTCATATTTTATCTCGCTGAACAAATTTCAGCTGACAAGCACAGATGAACATTCTGTAGCAATGAGCGCAAATAAAATCCACATCCAAAAGCGATTATGGTCTAATTGTCCAATTTGTAGCTGTTTACTCTGGCCCGAGTGGCCGAGTGCTCTCTATAAAGGGATAACTGTTGTTGATATTCATAAAAAGATTATTTTGGAAGCATATTTACAAATGTAAAATCATAAAGGTGCTTTTCTACGGATCTTTGAGGAATACCATAGATGAACCAGATTTGGTTTAATTAAGAACCATTTTTTAAAAAGATATATCAAACGGCTGCAGCTTACTGTATTTTTCTGACTATAGGGTACACCGGATTGTAAGATGCACTATTAACGAACATCTATTTTCTGGTCCATTTTTATATGTAATAAATAAATAAATAAATAAATATTATGCATATTTTCATACATAATTAATGTTTATTATGTAAGTAAGGTGCTTCTGTTTATTTACAAGAAGCTTAGAATTCCAGTAAGGGTGAACGCTAGCTGCGGTTAGCTGCATAGCCAGCCCCAGTTAGCAGTGCTAGCCAATGTTAACCAGGCTACCCAGCCCCAGTTAGCAGTGCTAGCAGTGCTAGCCAATGTTAACCAGGCTACCCAGCCCCAGTTAGCAGTGCTAGCAGTGCTAGCCAATGTTAACCAGGCTACCCAGCCCCAGTTAGCAGTGCTAGCAGTGCTAGCCAATGTTAACCAGGCTACCCAGCTCCGGTTAGCAGTGCTAGCAGTGCTAGCCAATGTTAACCAGGCTACCCAGCCCCAGTTAGCAGTGCTAGCAGTGCTAGTCAATGTTAACAAGGCTACCCAGCCCCAGTTAGCAGTGCTAGCAGTGCTAATCAATGTTAACCAGGCTACCCAGCTCTGGTTAGCAGTGCTAGCCAGCCCCAGTTAGCAGGGCAAGCCAGCACTGGTTAGCAATGGTACCCAGCCCAAGTTAGCAGCATAGCCAGCCCTGGTTAGCAGTGCTAGCCAGCATAGCCAGTCCTGGTTAGCAGTGCTAGCCAGCCCCAGTTAGCAGTAATAGCCAATGTTAACCAGGCTACCCAGCCCAAGTTAGCAGTGCTAGCAGTGCTAGCCAATGTTAACCAGGCTACCCAGCTCCAGTTAGCAGTGCTAGCAAGCCCCAGTTAGCAGGGTAGCCAGCCCTGGTTAGCAATGCTACCCAGCTCTGGATAGCAGTGTTAGACAGCCCCAGTTAGCAGGGTAGTCAGCCCTGGTTAGCAATGCTACCCAGCCCAAGTTAGCAGCATAGCCAGCCCCGATTAGCAGTGCTAGCCAGCCCCGGTTAGCCAGCTGCAGTTAGCAGCATAGCCAGACATGGTTAGCAGTGTTACCCAGCCACGGTTACCAGCACTTACCCCCTTATACTCTGTTTTTCATCGGAGTAGCTTTACTGCTCCTTATAACCTGACCGGTAGAATTCATACATAAGGCACACTGACAATTTTTGGGAAAATTAAAGGATTTTAGGCACGCCTTATAGTCCGAAAAATACGGTAGCTTAGCTTAACCAGAGAGGGAATGTTTTTCTTTAATCTTGATGGTTTAAATTAGGGGTTCATTGAACCGTGGGGCAGCAGAATTTGAAAAACACAAACTGTGTAAATTAGCTTCCCCAATAACCACTCCTTTTTAACTAACCTACTTTCATCAGGCTTTGTTACCTGTGGGTCATCAGAAGGTGGCGTGGCCTAGTTATGGTGCACGGCACGGTGGTGGGCTTTTTTATTTTCTCTCCACGAGGAGAAGCAAGCCAACCTTCCCCGTGACAGCTAAGGTGAGGAGGGAACAAGAGCGGCGAGATATGGAGCAATTACTGAGGAAGTCAGCTGCCTGTGTGACCCCTACACACACACACACACACACACACGTGCTGTCAGACTCTCCAAGCAGCCCCAGTTTGGATGAAGAAGGACCCGCTGTTGTACTGGTTGGCGTGCGTGACGGCAAGCTGCCACTGAGCTGGAGGAGCCACCTTCAATAGACCTCCATCTGAAACAGTGTCAGCTCTGGAGCGCATTCTCTCTCGTCTCTTTTGTCCGCTGAGTGAAGCAAGGTCTTTCTCTCGGCTTTCAAACAAGACAAGTTGAGAGTGTGGACCAGAAGCTGCTCAGTTCTTTGGTTTTTGCTGTCTAGAATCTGATCTGCTGTCCAAATCCTGTTCAAAAAATGCTTCAGCCCACTTTCACTCAATATGCTGTTCTTTCAATCTAACAAATAGCTCTGTAAGAACGATTATCACATTTTTCGTACTATAAGGCACACTGTATTGTAAGGCACATTTTAAGAGACACTATAAGGAACTTCTAATTCAGCAACTCTCAACACTGGGTGGTGGTAGGGGGGTAGCTTAACTAAGTTAAGTAAAGCTAAGCTAAGTAATAAAAACTGTAATAAAAAAGACTTTCTTTTAAAGTCAAATGAGCGCTGGATGTAAATCTACACAGATTTTCCTCCTTAAAACTGTTTATTAGGGTAAGTAAAGCGCTTTAATTTTTTTACAGCAAGCTTAGATTACCGAATTTCTCCAGCACTAAGGCTGGAGAGTTAGCATTAGCGGCTAACAGCTCCAGCAGTGCTAGCAAAGGTTAGCAGCTATCTGTAGGCCAATAATACTCACCTCTTTATGGGGAAATATCGACCACAGTTAGCGGGTAATGCTAATGGTACTCCAGCTGTGCTAGCCGGGGTTAGGAGCAGGCTACAGGCCGATAATACTTTGTTAACTTACTTAAGGATAGACAGGATAGACAGATTATTATGTAAACTGAGATAATTTCTCATTATTTTGAGATATTAACTCATTATTTTGAAATAGTATGTCATAATTTTCACTTATTTATCACTACCTCATGATTTTGTGATAGTAAAAAAACCCAAAACTTTTTTCTTTCTCACCATCTCAAAAATAATGACGTAGTATCTCAAAATAATGACTTCCTATCTGAAAATAATGACTTCCTATCTGAAAATAATGACTTCCTATCTGAAAATAATTACTTAGTATCTCAAAATGATGACTTGCTTTCTCAAACAAATGACTTGCTATCTTAAAATAATGACTTAGTATCCCAAAATAATGACATAGTATCTCAAAATAATGAGATAGTATCTCAAAATGATGAAATAGTATCTCAAAATAATGACTTCCTATCTGAAAATAATGACTTCCTATCTGAAAATAATTACTTAGTATCTCAAAATAATGACTTGCTATCTCAAAATAATGACTTGCTTTCTCAAACTAATGACTTGCTATCTTAAAATAATGACTTAGTATCCCAAAATAATGACTTAGTATCTCAAAATAATGACTTGCTTTCTCGAACTAATGACTTGCTATCCCAAAATAATGACTTAGTATCTCAAAATAATGACTTAGTATCTCAAAATAATGAGATAGCAGTTTACTTAATAATAAAAAATGTGCTGGATTGTTTTTTAATTAATTTTAGGGGAATAGGTTTCTTTAAGTTTGGGCATTAGGAGGCATTACACAGTATGACACTGGGTGGAAATACATGTCATACTGCAACCAGCCAGCAGAGGCGCTAGACCTGAGGCGGCTTCGCTTCTGAGAGATGTTGCTCAGTGTACAGTAATTCCTCTGAGCTGTTAGTGTTACACTCGCTGATGTAAGGGTGAGCTGAGGACAGTGATGAGTGCCGTACCTTCAGGTGCCCCCCGAATGTGTCGAAGCTGAAGAACTTGCAGGACTCGCTGCCATAGCAACCGGCCTCCATCTCTCCACGGATCAGGATGTTCCGGCTCAGGAGCCCGACCTCCGCCCGCATGTCTACTCCATCCACCAGCTCACCCATGTGCAGGAAGGCAGGCTTACCTACACACACACACACACACACACACACACACACAGCTATTTCACACCTGTTTCCATGTATAACACCCATTAATCACATTTAGCTGGTGTAAAGCAGGTGCACACCGCCACTGTTTCACACCAGGTGTTCTTATCTGTTCACAGAACTGAAAATACATTTCTCACGCTGTTATGTTGCGCTAAGCTATAAGCTAACCAAAATATGATGCTGCCGCAGAGTGTGACTCTACTGAAACTCCAGAACTGTTTATGGCCTACAGCATTACAGCTAGTTCACTAATAATCTGTAATCCTGCACACACACACACACACACACACACACACACGCGTACACACAGATACACACAATACATGCATCCCCTCTGCATTCACACACACACACACACTGATATACAGTATAATCAATCATCCACCGAAGCTGCCGACTGCTGTCATCCAGCCATCAGAAAGTGAGGGAAGCAACTGACATCTCGTAACCATTAAAACTTTCTAACACACACACACACACACACACACACACACACACACACACACACACACACACACACACACACGCACGCCCAGTGTACACATGACACCTGCTGCCACTCAGCATCTCCTTGCACAGCAACACATCCTGACAACATAAACTCTTAGGCTTAGGCAGTGTGTGTGTGTGTGTGTGTGTGTGTGAGGAGTGTTCTGACACCTGATTACTCCTTATGCTTGAAACTGAAACTGCAGCTTTTATTAGAAAACAGACGCAAATAAGACTTGTTCACCCTGAAAAAGAGAGAAGGAGAGAAGGAGACAGAGATACAATAAGATAGATAGGAGGGAGAGAAAGAGAGAGAGAGAGAGAGAGAGAGAGAGAGGGAACGAGAGCGGGAAAGAGAGATGGAGAGGGAAACAGAGAGAGAGGGAGACAGAAATTGAGAGAGAGGGCAAGAAAGAGAGAAAAAGAGAGAAAGGGAGAGAGAGAGAGAGAGAGAGAGAGAGAGAGAGAGAGAGAAAGAAAGGGAGAGCAAGGAAAGGTAGAGAGAAAAAGAGAGAGGAAGGGAGGGGGAGAGAGAAAGAGGTAGAAAGAGAAAAAGAAAGAAGAAAGAGCAGTAGAAATAGTAAGAAAAATGCTGCAAAAAAAAAAGAAGACAGTAAAATGAGTTGGATTTGATTTAATTTGATTTGATCGAATTAATGATCATGACTGACTGCAACACATATACAGCTCTGGAAAACAATTAAGAGGCCACTTCAGTTTCTGAATCAGTTTCTCTGATTTTGCTATCTATAGGTTTATGTGTGAGTAAAATTAACATTGTTGTTTTATTTTATAAACTACGGAAAACATTTCTCCCAAATTTCAAATAAAAATATTGTCATTTAGAGCATTTATTTGCAGACAATGAGAAATGGCTGAATAATAAAATAGATGCAGAGCTTTCAGACCTCAAATAATGTTTTAATATGTTTAAAGAGTTCAGAAATCAATACTTGGTGGAATAACCTTGGTTTTAATCACAGTTTTCATGCATCTTGGCATGTTCTCCTCCACCAGTCTTACACACTGCTTTTGGATAACTTTATGCCTGCACTCCTGGTTCGGTTCAAAAATGTAAGCAGTTCAGCTTGGTTTGATGGCTTGTGATCATCCATCTTCCTCTTGATTATATTTCAGAAGTTTTCAATTACATATCTCGCAGGTCCCTACATGGCAAAAGTCATGGGATATGATACCGATTTTTATGTCAGTGTAAATAAGAAGGGACAGAATAAGCCTAAGAGACATGTACAACACAGAGAGAGAGAGAGATGGTATAGAGAGAATGACAGAGACAAAATTAGAAGAGAAAGAATAAATAAAAAGGGACAGCATGAGAGAGAAATAGACAAAGAACGAGCTAAGAGAGAAAGAAATATGAGAGAGAGAGAGAGAGAGAGAGAGATGTCCACTGCTCTGACCCAGTTGCAGGGCAGAAGACTCTGTTCTGGCTTTAATAATCACACACAGCTGTCTGGTCCTTTCAGCACATTCACACAGTGTCCATGTACGTGTTGAATTAAACTGACTGGAAAAATAATAAAACATCAGAAATATTCCAAAACCCGTATACACATTTGTAGTGTGTGAAATCTAGTAAATAAACAATGGCTGTGTATAAAAATGTGCACGATTGTGCCTCGGCTCTGTCATTTGCGATGCCGCTTTAAAATGACTTACCACTTAATTACTAGGGGTGATATATATATATATATTTTAATATAAGTATGTGACCTAATGTACTGTTAGGAGTACATATAAACAGTTAGGCTTCAAATATCCACTCACACATTGCCACCTTGGTGGTTTAAACTGCAGAGCCACTGATACACGCACGTAGAAGTATAAACGCGCTCTCCTACGTAGCCCACTCTCGCTGGATATGTGTAGAATATATATATAAATTGGGCTTAAATTGTATATTTCCACAGAGGTGCGCGTTGAGCTATGGCATAGGCTTTGGTCTAGGGTATGCGGTAATGCGTGGGCTACGCAGTGTTTTTCTACCACTGTGCCGCGGGGACTTTGGAAAACAGTTTGAGACTTTAGGAAACAGTAACAAGAAGAGCTAGCCATTTTAAAACATGGTGGAGGTAGTATTACACACTGTTACTGTAACTAAAGTTAACTAAAAAGATAATGCCATGTTCTCCATATACAATACCTCACATAAGTGAGAGTACTCAACTTCTTGGGTCAACCCTGGAGAGGACTGTTTAAAGTGGAACCTGGAAAACTGATGTTTAACGATGTACCTCAGTTTTAGGGTGATAGCAAAGTTCTTAAAGCCTAGACCATCTTTGAGGAGGGCATCTATTCGCACATCCTCAGAGAGTCTTCTTGCCATGAAGTGACATGTTGAATGTTCAGTGGCCAGTAAGAGAAAATTGTACCAAAAGAACCAAATTTGGACCTTGGGCCTTTAAACCTTGTAACTCCCAACATGTCTCATGACACTGGGGAAAAAAATGGCTAATTGGGAAAAATCTGCCTATTTTTCACAGGGGCGTACACAGTTTTGATGCCAGTGGTTTAGACATCAATGGCTGTGTGTTGAGTTATTTTGAGAGCAAAGCAAATATTCATTCTGAACAGATTTTGCTCATTTAAACAGCCCAAAAAGGTTTTTAAAAAGCTCAGTTTTAACGCTTTAGTAACTAAAATAATGTCTTGTTTAAATCGGGCTTGGGCTCACAAAACAGTTTATGGGGCGGGGCAGGTCTGGCTCGGGAAGAACGTGCTCGGGCTCGGGTCGGGTTGGATTTTTTTTTGTGCCCGATCTAAGTTCTAATGCTTTACATTGACTACTTTACAGTGTATCAAACAGTCATATCTTCAGTGTTGTCCAGTGAAAAGATTTAATAACATATTTACAAAAAAATTGGTATACTGTAGATGATGAAAAATGTGATAAAATATAACTGTAACTAAACTTTATCATGCTGATGGATAGATAGAGAAATATACTGTTTAGGCATGCAGTCTGATGCTCTCTTGTGGGGCTGGATGCAATCAAATTCTCCTTACAACAATGTTCCAACATCTACTGTAAAGCTATCCCTAAAGAGGAAACTTTTTGGCTTGTAATATCAAGCGGATTTCCACAAACTACTGGACGTAAAGAGTCATATAGAATCTGTTGGCTGGTGCTAATGGAGTGTGATTAGACTGATTGCCGTGATTTAGCGCTAACAGATTAGCTTCGCCCAGTTCTGCTCTCAATCTCACAGCAATGGCTGTGCCTCTGCCAAATTAGCTGATGGCTGGGTGGCAAACAGGTGTTTTGGCAGGGCTGTGTCGGTGTGTGTGCTGGTGTGCTGGTGTGTGTGTGTGTGTTTGAATGGCGACCTGACAGACCGGGGTCAGCAGACAGAAGCTCTTACTGTGTTTGACGTCTGTTGTGCTAATGTCGGAGCTTGTGCTTGGAGCTGGTACACACACACATACACACATACACATATCACAGTGAGGCAGAATGCACTCTGAAGTAACTATTATTATTTATTCGGTCGTTTTAATTCAATTTGTTTGTGTACACTTAAAAATGGTTATTTAAGAGTTTTTACTCTACATATATAGCAATGATATCGCTATACAGACCCATTAGAACTCAACAATCCCTATATACTTAATTGTAAGCAAATACTTACAAAAAAAACGAGTTGAGTAGGAAAAGTACCACGCCAACTCGTGAGTTCATCGCCTCGCCCACCTCGGCTCGGGACCGCCCACAGACAGAGCTGAAGCCAAGCTGTCTACACCAGCTAGTTAACGTTAGCTATCTTGTGTAAGTAACTATAAGTTTAAATTGGATCTCCAGTTGATTTTGCATTTTGCTGAGACCTGAAATATACCCTAGGGAAGCACAGTTTGACAAGGTAGCACAACTCGACAGAACACCACTTGGGGATTGAGGGTTGCGACATTGATAACATTACTTTCGGCCGTAGTTAAAAGTATTGCCTAGGACTGCCTAAAACTTTTACAGACACACACACACTTTTGAATGATGTCCTATCATCACCTCACATCAACTCCCAGTAGATACAGAATGATACTCCCAAGGACTGTGTTTCTAATGTTACTGTGGTTAGAATGTGTGTGTATGTGTGTGTGTGTCTCAGAGAGACAGATGTTGCTGTTGTTTGTGCCATCTTGGAAGAGCGAGTGTAAAATGAGTTGCTTCAGGCTCGTGTAAAAACATCTAATGACTCACATTAAAACCGCACTGTTTTAATGAGACAAAAAGATAACGAAAAAATAACGACAAAGGACAGCAGCAGCACGATTCTCTGGAACGTGACACAGAACACACCACTGTCATCCAGATACCAGCCCCCACCACAGACAGACAGCATAAATCCTCAGCAGGATAGTATCTGCACCACACACACACACAGACACAGACTGATACACACCTTTTTGGATAAAGCCGAGCAAGATGATAATCAACAGCAGCCCTATGTCTCCATTCAGTCACTGAGCACTACGTTCATATACTATACACTACACTCTAACACTATACACCATACTGTTTACTGCAGTGAAGTGAAGTAGTAGTGAAGTAAGACACTATACTCTTAAACTATTCATTACGCTCTCACAGAATGCACTACTACATTCATAAACTATATACTATTCACTACACTCTCACATTACACAATACACAATCATAGAGTGCATACCACTTTTACACTGTACAATATATTCTGACAATATACACTACACTCTTGCACTATACATGCCATTTAGTATTACATACTACACATTTACACCTTACTCTAACACTTTATACAGTACTACGTCATATGTCATACGCCATACACTACACTCGTACATTTTACATTACACACTACACTCCTAGCCTATACACTACACACCACACTTTTACACTCTACACTAAACTTTTATATTATATACCAGGGGTTGGCAATTAAGTTTGGCCACAGCCTAGATATTTTCCAAGCCATTACATGGTGAGCCACAAAAAAAAAGTTTCTGTTTTGGAAAATGAAGTGTAATGAAATGGAGTGCTACAGACTAGTAGCTCTCCAGCCCAGAGGATTGTTGAACCCGATTGCAGAACAGTTGATCTCAAAGCAGATAAACCTAAGAAAAAGGAAAAAATTAATTAATAAACACAGCTCCTCACGTGGAATCAAACCCTTGTCATCTGGGTCGCAGTCCAATACACTATCATTGCCCCAAGCTAGTGAATTGGGACATGGCCGGGAAAAAAGTCCTTATATGGAGATAGGGAGCCCAAGAACGGGCGGAAAAACAAGAATGGACAGAAACCAAAGTCTCACTGAGCGCGAAAGAGAGACAGGGGAGCATTATAAAAATATATATATATATATATATATATATATTTTTTTTTTTTTTTCATTATCGCTCATCACAGCTATACACTCTACATTACACACTACACTCTTACATAGTGCATTAGACTATTACACTATATTACACTGTAATACTATGACACACAAACTTTTAACATCCCATATTATTGTGGTTACACTATACACTACACTCATACATTTTACATTACACACTACACTATACACTACACTTTTATACTATACACTGCACACTACACACAGGCTCTCAAAGGGAATGGCAGGTGAAATGCTGATTGGTTTATTGCATGTTTCGCCCAAAACACACCCATGATTCATTAAGAGAATTAGTTCATGACTTTTGTGCATTTTGAGCCATGCAAGGCGCATTTTTGGCTACGTTCACATTACCAGGCTGAAGTGATTCAAATCAGATTTTTTCGCTGAATGTGACTCAGATCTGACTCTTTTCATGGCTGTGTGAACGTGCCAAATCCGATGTTTTCAAATCAGATTTGAGTCACTTTCATATGCGACATGAATGTGAACGGTCAAATCGGAATTCATGCATGTTTTTGCTTTTACACATTGGCATTAGCGCTACGTGCTTCTCTCTTGTACCCACCAACACATCTGTTGGTGTAGCTGTGCAGCTATAGCTGCAAAAACAGCAAAAGCAAACCGCCTTGACCTGAGCATGTTCTTCAGACCAGCTGTTCACTGTTTCTCCACTCCAGCCAAAGATGCTCCACATATGAGCTGCTAACACATCCAATTCCCTTTATGAAGCTACGAGCTGGTGTTGGTGAAGAAGGCAACGTTTATACATGTATCAATGTGAGCATGTGAGGCAGCGTTTCAGTGACAGATTCGTACACACTTTGTGAATGTGATCCGTCAAATCTGATCTGAGTAAAAATAATCAGATTTGAACCATGTGGCTTGTAATGTGAATGTAGCCTTTGTGTCGCCATGATAACAAAGACACACGTCAGGCTTTAAATCATGCCCCAGTGGGCCTCAGAGGTACTGCAAGTGGCCGAACTTCTTTTTTCTTTCTATTTTATAATCCGCGGGGCCGTGGAAACATACAAAAATCCAAGAACTGCAAGAAGTTTCTACAGAGTGTATAGCAAGAAACTACTAACAGCACACACAGCACACTCACTTCCCAGTGTGAACACAGTACTGTGTGAACACACACTTGATTTTAGACAGAGTTTGGGGTATTTGTGTAATGTTTATCTCCAGGCTGTTTCCTGAGCACGACAGTGAGATGTGCCCTGGTCTGCAAACAAGTCCAAACAAATTACAGCTCACAGGTAATGAGATAGTGACCTTTGACCTCTGCTTCAGAGAAAAGGCATCATGGCAGAGGTACACACTCAGATATGCACGTAGACACACACAGGTACGTGAGTGTTTCCTCTAATGATGTCAGGAGTCCGAGACATTTTTTAGTTTGAAAAGCCCTAATGACATGGGCTGCGTGCATCAAGGGCTGTACACACACACACACACACACACACATTGGAGCAGGAGGACAACACATCCATGGGTGCTAGCTGTGTATACGTGATAAGTGTACCAATTCAGAGTGAACCTGCTCATGTTTAATGAGTAGGTGTGACAGTGCAGGTGTGTGTGTGTGTGTGTGTGTGTGTGTGTGTGTGTGGGTGGTGAGACCGTGACCCTCATGGTTTTAATTCTGTAAACTCTACAGGTTAAGGTGATGATGATTCCCTCCCCCCCACACATACACCCACACACAGGCATCAGCTGAATGAGTGGTAACCGCTATTTGTGTATTTCATCATTTCACAGTACAGGCCAACTTGTGTAGGAGTGTCTGTGTATGAAATATATGGTGTGAGTTACGATGTTTGTGTGTGTGTGTGTGTGTGTGTGTGGGTTATGTTAAAACCCTGACTTTCAAATTAATATAGACTTTTACTACAGTGAGATCAATTCAGCATTAAATATGTATTTTATATGAGTCCCAATAAAGCACTCCTATTTCTGCAGCAATAACTTGTCAGGGAAACCTTTTACTAATTCTAAGAATTCTATTCACTTTTGGACAATTTCTATTGGTCCATTTATTACATTTTTTTTGCAAAATGTATTAGAAAGACATTTTTTAATAGCATAACTATTAAACAAATAAAAAGTTTTAACAGCAAAAACACAAACCAGTGGGAAACACAGCTGATTTCTAAAACTAAAAATGCAATCTGTAATTATGTAGTTATATTCCAGAAAATCCTATTTGCTTTGGAAATCTATAAGTATTATAGTTGCAGCTGTACAGCATTAAGTTTTGGTGGAAAAGGGGTTAAATGTATTTTATTTATATTATAAGCTTTATATTTATACTAGTGCATCTCAAAAATACAATACAGAATATCATTGAAAAGTTGCTTTATTTCAGTAATTCAGATCAAAATGTGATACTCATATATTATATAGATGTATTACACAGAGTGATCTATTTAAGTGTTTATTTATTTTATTACTGATGATTTTGGCTTACAGCCAATGAAAACCAAAAAATCAGTATCTCAGAAAATTAAAACATTTATATTAGACCAATGGTACTTTTGGCAGTGTGGGCAGTGTGCCAAATCCTGCTGGAAATTTAAATGCACATCTCCATAAAAGTTGTCAGCAGAGGGAAGAAGCATAAAGTGCTGTAAGATTTTCTGGCAAAACACTGCACTGATTGGTGGAAACTTCACACTAGAACTCAAGCAGTTTGGACTGTGTGTCTCTCCTCTCTTTCTCCAAACTCTGCTTCCTTTATTTACAAATGAAATGTAAAATTTACTGGTGATAAGTGATGGTTTGGAGATACATGTCATCTGCTGGTGTTGATCCACTGTGTTTTATTATCAAGTATAAAGTCAGTTCAGTGTTTTCCCACAAAACATTTATGGAGATGCAGATTTCATTTTCCAGCAGGACTTGGCACACTGCCCACACTGACAAAAGTACCAATTGGTATCATATAATATTCTTAATTTCTGAGACACTGATTTTTGGGTTTTCATTGGCTGTAAGTCATAATCAACAACAATTAAAGAAATAAACGCTTAAAATAGATCACTCTATGTGTGCAAAACATCTATATAATAATATATGAGTTTCACATTTTGAACTGAATTACTGAAATGAAGCAACTTTTCAATGATCATCAAATTTTTAGATGCATTTGTATATAGTTAGGTATGGAATAAGAGTGAAGGGTAATGAAGGTTTATTTGTTTTACTCTTCAGTACGTTGTTTCAGAGATACAATTAACATTATAATATTTTATTTTTCTGCCTTATATACTATGATATGAAAAATATACACAGGAATTTTGGCAGTGTTAAATCAACACTGTTGGTGTTAAATTAACACTGAGAGTGTAAAGTTTAACACTAATAAGCGATGATTTAACACTAACAGTGTTGATTCAACACTGCCAAATTTCCTGTGTAGTACTTTTTACCAAGTCAATAGTCCAATGGTCATTTGTTTCTAAGTATCACACCTTAGCCCTCATCTGTCTTTATTTTCTTCCTATGGCTCTGTTTTGCTGTTGCATTTTCTCTGCCCAAGTCCCACCCTCTTAAACACTTGTTCACACCTAGTTTGTTACCCAGTTCCCTCGTTATCTTCCCCAGGTGTTCCTTGTTTCCCCAGCTCTACTTATACACTGTTTTATTAACTTCTTTTTTTTATTTATGTAGCCTTAGTGTTTGTTACTTTTCTACTGTTCTATATGGCATCTATAAAAAACTACCTTGCATTTGCTCCCTGCCTCCAAGTCTCAGTCATTACAGATCAGAACAGAGTAAATTCAATGAAATTATGGTAATATATAATCTGCCTCTGGGCAGAGCATGTTTTTGATCGTATCAAGGAAGTTGTAGAATTGTATTTTATTTTATTTTACATAATGAAATGCACTGGTGTTTAATTGCTGAAGATGAAGAAGAAGTTGTTGTGTTGTGACAGATGTATCCCAGAGTGACAGAAATACACAGATGGTATAAGAATCCCAATTTGTGCACAAATGAAAAAGTAGCTGCAATTTTTTTTCAACTGACAGCCTAATGAATTCCATGAGAAATCTGTCAATTTACCAACGTCAACCAAAGAAAAAAAAAGCATATGTTTTCCAACTTTAGTAATAATAGATACATGTAAATATACACCATAACAATTCAGTTCAGTATTGTTAAGCATACTGTCTAATTGTTTTTATTTGTTGTCCACTAGTCTAAAATTGTTTTGCTATTCGTTCAAATATTTTACACTGAACAATAAATTTTTTGTAACATTTGGTGCCACATCAATTTTCTGAGCTTTAGAACTCAAGTTCATAAGCATACAGATCTGAAAAAAAAAACACCTAAAAATTATGAGTTTCTTTGATTTTGATTTCGACCACAAGCCAACAAACCAAGCTGAACTGCTTGAATTTTGCACCAGGAGTGGCATAAAGTTATCCAAAAGCAGTGTGTAAGACTGGTGGAGGAGAACAATATGCCAAGATGCATGAAAACTGTAATTAAAAACCAGGGTTATTCCACAAAATATTGATTTCTGAACTCTTAAAACTTGATCATAAATTTGAAGTTGTTGTCTTTGAATTATTTGAGGTCTGAAAGCTCTGTATATATTTTTTTATTTCAGCAATAATATGAATGAAATGTGTGTATTTTGGTGCAAAAGTTTGGTGTTGATGATGGTATATGTAGCTTTGGTTGGCGTGTTCTTTTGATAAAACCAACTTTGTTTAGAAAATTGTGTTTTAACATTTGAAAACAACTATAAAAATAAAGCCAATATATAAGTAGTTTACAAATAAATAGTTAAATGTACTTTTTTTACTATGCCTAATCATCTAGAAACAATTATGCACCAATTTGCACTTATAAAGCAACACGAAATTGCAGTGCTTTGGTTTCTAAGGCAATGTGTGAGCTGACCATGTCTAAACAGAACTCCTAATCACCCCCTCGCTTATTCAGAGGCTCTTTTGCCTGCATTACTGCACTGACGAGGCCAATAGCTCTGATTAATATAATTTCTTTTTCTTTTGATAGTTTGCATGTCTTCACAGTTACCCTAATAAATGGGAAGTAGAGTATATTTATAAATAAATCCTCTGTGAGTAGGCGTGTCTGATCTCCTGACTGGCACTGCGCTAATAACGCCACTGAAAGCTAGCCTGCAGCAATTTCACCGAGATGATTATGCAGCGAAACAAGCCTAAAACCCAACTCCAAAAC
This sequence comes from Astyanax mexicanus, assembly GCF_023375975.1. Taxonomy (NCBI): domain Eukaryota; kingdom Metazoa; phylum Chordata; class Actinopteri; order Characiformes; family Acestrorhamphidae; genus Astyanax; species Astyanax mexicanus. Next base: position 11,134,308 of record NC_064423.1, on the reverse strand, counting down.
TGAAGACGTCTAAAGGAGACGGAGCACAAACAAGCTGGCATTAGACAGCACACACTCCGCAACTAATCAAAGCCCACCTCCGCTCACCTGCAAACAGCCTGGCACAGCCAAGGACAACAAGTGTTCCTAATTAGAGTGCTCTTCAGAGCCAGGAATAGACATGATTAGCTTTTAATAATCAACAGCTTGAGCGTGTGTGTGTGTGTGTGTGTGTGTGTGTGTGTGTGTGTGTGCGTGCGTTGTTTAGAAGTGGTGAATCACTGTAGAGGAGATCTGGAGGAGGAGGCCGTCTCAGCTCAAAATAGTTATCCACACGACAGGCAGAGTGGAGGGATGTCATACAGAGTTACTGGGTAGTCTGGGGAGTTTGGGGATGAGACTGGTAATTTTTTATATTGGAAATGTTGACAACATGGAGGAGGAGAGAGACAGAGGGGGAAGGGGTTGAGGAGATTACTCCAAGGGGAGAACAAAAAGAGAACAGTTTTGATAGTTATTAAGTAGGTTTAGTTATTTGGTGGAATTGCTAGACAGGCAGACAGACAGACAGACAGCTTAGTAGTTAGTTATTTGGTGGGTAGCTAGACAGACAAACAGACAGACAGCTTAGTATTTAGTTGGTTATTGAGATAGGTAGCTATACAGACATCTTACTATTTAGTTAGTTATTTAGTGGGTTGCTAGACAGAAAGACAGACAGACAGATAGCTTAATAGTTAGTTATTTGGTGGGTAGCTAGACAGAGAGCTTAATATTTAGTTAGTTATTTGGTGGGTAGCTAGACAGAGAGCTTAATATTTAGTTAGTTATTTGGTGGGTAGCTAGACAGGCAAACAGACAGATAGCTTAATAGTTTAATTTACTGCTTAATTAGTTATTTGGTGGGTAGCTAGACAGACAGCTTACTAGTTAGTTATTTGGTGGGTATCTAGACAGACAGGCAGACAAACGGACAGCTTACTAGTTAATTATTTATTTGGGTAGCTAGACAGTCAGACAGATAAACAGCTTGCTAATTAGTTGCTTATTGTGATGAGTAGCTAGACAGACAGACAGACAGACAGCTTACTAGTTAGTTGGGTACTGTGATGAGTAGCTAGACAGGCAGACAGACAGACAGTTTAGTAGTTAGTTAGTTATTTGGTGGGTAGGTAGACAGACAGACAGTTCAGTAGTTAGTTATTTGGTGGGTACCTAGACAGACAGACAGCTTACTAGTCATTTAGTTATTATTATTATTTAGTTATTATATTATTTGGAGGGTCGCTAGACATTTTGTTATACTTATATTTTTCAGATTATCAAACAAACTGTAAAATCAGACAAATATAACCTTTTTAAATGATGATTTTATTTACTAAGGGAAAAATAACTATCCAAACCAACCTAGCCCTTTGTGAAAAAGTGTTTGCCCCCAAAAGGACAAAGGGCATGGACAACTCATCCAGGAGGTCACAAAAAACGCAGAATAACATTTAAGGAACTGCAGGTCCCACTTGTCTCAGTTAAAGTCAGTGTTCATAATTTAATAATAAGAAAGACACTGTTCGAAAATGGTATCCATGGGAAAAAATGGCTCAAATGCGAAAAACGCTGCTGAGCAAAAATAACAGGTCTTACATTTGCCAAAAAACACCTTAATGATCCCCAAAACTTTGGAAAAATCTTCTTTGGACTGAAGTGAAAAAATGTGACGTGTATTTTTTTTGAAGGTGTGTGTGCCTTTATATTTGGTGTAAAACTAACACATAATTTCAGAAAAAGAAAATCATGCTTAACGTAAAACATGGTGGTGGTAGTGTGATGGTCTGGGGCTGCTCATTGGCAGTTATCAGAAACGCCTGATTGCAGTTGTTGCTGCCAAGGGTGGCACAACCAAGTTATTAAGTTTAGAGGCAAATACTTTTTCACACAGGGCTAGATTAGTTTGGATAGTTTTTTATTTAAAAACATTTATTTAAAAAGTGCTCTTTATATACTTACTCAGGTTATCTTTGTCTGATATTAAAGTTTGTTTGATAATCAGAAAAACATCAGTAAAAATCAGGCAAGCAAAAACAAAAGAAAAAAGAAAAAAACAGTTAGTCAGTAAGTTAGTCAGTAAGTTAGTTAAAGTTAGATAAAGTTCCTAATAGGCAATTTTTGTTGCATTGTAGACAAAAACTTCTACTTAATAAACATACTTATAGTTATAAAAGTTAAAGATAAAAAAGGGAAAAAACAACAAGCTGAGCTTTGAGTGACAGTCAGGGTGAAAAACAGCACAGGTTTCACCCAAGGTCAGCCTCCCCAGGCAAGCGTTCACATTAACTCTGAAAGCCTCTCCCACGGAAACAGGACTGGAGAGTGCTTTTAGTGCAGCAGGAGCCAGCTGGACGGACTGCCGCCTCCCCTACAGGTGGAACTACGCAGGGAAGTTCTCTGAGAAACGCAGCAAGAGCATTCTCACCCCTCGGCCTCAAAGCACTCACTCTTCTCCTACCCTTTCCTCGAGACAAAAGTTCTGGATGGGGTTTTTTCACGAAGTAAGTTGCACACAATCCCCCAGGCCCAAAAGCACTCAGACACCACATGAGACTGCAGGCACTTTCTAATCACATTACCTTCTAATGATAACCCCGAATTCCTTCCACTTTAACAAACACACACACACACACAGCTTGTTTTAATACAGAGCTTTCCTTTTGTTTTTGAGCCATGCTTTTTTGTAATATGTGCAGCATGTGTGTTTGCGTTGTCTTGTGGAAAAATGCATTGACAACCCTGGAAGAAATCTTAGCATACTTTTCTGCATTAATGGTGCATAACATAAGTGTATTAACACACCCCTATAACATCACAGACCCTGGATTTTAGACTTGTTCTAATAACAGTCTGGATGGTTCTTTTTTTATTTATTTTTGGCAATGATGTATACTGTTAGCCTGGATTAGTTAAATTTACTTAAAAAAAATTTAGGAAACCGGTTGCCTTAAAAAAAGTTAAGTAATAGGTAAAGAAAACTTAAGTTAGCATAACTTAATACATCAAGTTATTACGACTAAAGGGGAAGTTGATTTAACTTCTTTATTTTTGTTATATTGTAAGACCGGATAAGTTGAGTTTACTTCAAAAATATGAGGAAACCAGTTGCCTCAAAAACATTAGGTAATGGGTAATGAAACCTTAAGTTAGCATAAATTAAAACATCAAGTTACTACAACTAATGGCAAAGTTGATTTAACTTCTTTATTTCTGTTATACTCTAAGACCAAATAAGTTGAGTTTAAGGCAGCCTGTTTGCTCAATTTTTTTAAGTAATGGGGAATAAAAACTTGAGTTAGCATAAATTAAAACATCAAGTTATTACAACTAAAGGGAAACTTATTTCTAATGTAGCCCAGGGGGAATCACTACACACTGATGGTGAGTTTCTGCCAGAAACTGTTGGACACACCCAGTATGCAAATAGATTGTGACAGAAGCCAATAGAAAATAAGCTGTTAATGACAACAGACTAAACTCAGTTATTATAAGTTGGTTCAACTCAAAGATCTCAGTTTGAATGTTCAGTATATGTGCCCACAAATGTTCAACTCAACTCAAAATAGTTGAGTATTGTTTAGAAATATCCAATTTTATGTAAAACAGACTTAAATCATTTGAGGTCAAACAACGAATAGGTTTACAGTGTAAATGAAAACTAAAAAACATAATTTGTCTCTGATTCGTACCATATTTAACAGCGCACCAAATTATAAGGCACATTTTAAGCGGCAATAGTAAGGAACAAGGGTGTTTTTTTTTACATATATTTTTTACATTTTCTTTTAAAGTCAAAAGAGCGCTGGATGTTAATTTACACTGATTTCTCTCCTTAGATTTCCAGTATTTTAACGCTGTTAGCAGCACGATAAGCAGCAACCAAGCTGTGGTTAGCAGCAGCACTAGTCGTGGTTAACAGCAGCGCTAGCTGCAGTTAGCAGTGCTTAGCGCTGGTAATTGCAGTCCGACAGCGGTACACTGAGGAACCCTGAGTGTTCTGGTAATCCAAGGCACTATTATCTAGCGATTCATCCCATGTAGCTTGTTTTAACACAGTAAACACACAGGCTAAAGTCCAATATACTAGCCTCTGAACGGCGAAAGAGCTAGTGCTGCGGTTAGCGGCTAATGCTATGTCGCTGCACTCAGCCACAGTGCTGGAGAAACGTAACTATAAAACTCCTGTATAATGCTGGACTTCAGCACAGTGGCTTTACTGCTCTTTACAACCTGATTGGTAGAATTTATACATAAGGTACATCGAATTATAAGGTGCACTGATGATTTTTGAGGAAATTAAATTATTTTAAGTGTGCCTTATACTGCAAAAAATACAGTATTTTGAATTATTATACATTCTTCTGTTTAATTAGCTTGATATTATTAAAAGCTGATTCTAAATTCTGATTCTAGTGTCTTGGTGTAATTGTTTAATAAGTTTGAGCACGAATCTCTGTATTGATGGGCCTATAACTAGCAATTTCTCAGTGATATGATAAATAATGAAACAGCATATCTCCTAAACTGCAAACCAGATCCACTATCTATTGGAATTGAATCCTCACTGCTGAATCTACACATAAATGAGACTCAGCAGTAATATCCTGCCTCTGTGTGTGTGTGTGTGTGTGTGTGTGTGTGTGTGTGTGTGTGAACCTCTCAGTCAGATTAAAGACATTTAAAGGAAGCTACGGTCACTTTCTAATCGGTTTACCTTCTAACTGCTCTTTCTTTCTCTCTCTCTCTGAACTAAGCTGAGATTAATTTTTTGTTGTTGTTTTCACAAAACACAATGTTCTCCAATTTCTCTTTTTGGGGGATTTTCACGCAGTTGTGTGAACCAAAACACACCCCAGGGGTCAAAATAAGCAATTACGGCTGTGAAAAGCTAAAGGCGTGAAAGGTTTGATGTGGATGTGGGTTTGAGATCAGAGGCGGCTGCAGGTTCACTCTGTGATACGAAGAATTCTTCTTGAAAAGATTCACAAACACTCGAAAAAGATCAACTGAGATCACAATCAATCTTTTTAACATTCAGTGAGAGTCAATGCAAAAAGATATTGGTTAAATTTTCCTATGAATCTTGTATTATTAATGCACTGGAGGCATTTATAATGCATTTTATAGCATGCATAATACCTTATAATGACGACCATAAGCCTGTATAATTACTGTACTTATGTACTTATGGCGAGATAATACATTATATAGTGACTTTTTTAAAGAGAGGTGTCATACTAAATAAATAAAATAAGTTACACTTATATAGCGCCTTTCTAGACACCCAAAGATGCCTCACACACACTGGTAAGAAGCAGCAGCCAATCACGCACAGCATACTCTCAACCAGAAACAACCATCCACATGGAGGACTGCATTAAGAAATATAAGAGGCCAGTTAAATTGAAAACCTCTGGAATATAATCAAGAGGAAGATGGATGCTCACAAGCCATCAAACTAAGCAGAACTGCTTGAATTTTTGCACCAGGAGTAAAGGAATAAGGTTATCCAAAAGCAGTGTGTCTTTGAAACTTTACAAATATGAACTTGTTTTCTATGCATTATTTGAAAGCTCTGCATCTTTTTTTGTTATTTCAGCCATTTCTTACTTTCTGCAAATAAATGCTCTAAATGACAATATTTTTTATTTGGAATTTTGGGAGAAACGATGTACATAGTTTATAGAATAATGATTATACTACAGCATATATTTTGTATGATTTGTAGTAAATAAGCAGTAAAGCAGTAAAGATATTGATAATACTTTCTATGAATGTTGTGTTTATTAGACTATATAAACATACTCATAACACATTATAATGCATTCATAAGGTATTATAAACATGATTTTACATACTAATAAAAATGTATGTTAATGTTATAAGCATGTTTATTATACATTATGAATTGTGATTATAATGCATCATAAGCTATGCTTTTATTATGTTATACATCAGGGTTAAAATATCATGTTTCAGTCACTATTAATAATATATGTTACCAAGATGATATCTCTCACTTTCCTTAGAATGCAACAACTACATATTATAATACATAAAAATGAATATAAGTTTATTATAATATTTAATATAAGTATAATAATAAGTGTTTAAAAATAATTACAACATGTTTTGTGAAGACAGTAAATAACATCTTATATGTCTTATATAACTCAGAATGCATAATAAACATGGTTTAAATGTGTTATACATAAAATATATATATATATATATATATATATATATATATATATATATATATATATATATATATATATATATATATATATATATATTTATAGCCATATTGCTTTATAAATGCATTATAATATGTCATGAGTATGTTTGTATAGTCTAACAGACTGAACAGAGATGTTACTGATTCTCGAATTACAAATAGTTTCCAATAAAAACTATTTGTAAGCATTGTTTTATACTAACATTAATATTTGAAATGCTTCATATTCATATTCAAAGTGGTCTTCAAACATCACAGCAGGTCTCAAGAAATGAGAAATACATTGATTATTACTTTTTCTTCTGGATTAGCTTCACAAAAAAAGCTTAAAATGTTGAATAAAACATCAAAACGCACCTTCGAATGACTAGTTTATAATGTTTCAGTCAGCACCGAATACATTATTATTGAATAACAATACATGATAATGAGACAGGTGTGGAACCTTTGAGCTGTGGTAATATATTGGCTGTTGATACTGAACAGGAACCAATTTGTATGGCAGAAAAGCTGTGTGTTTCTGGGCTCTACGAAAAAGGCAGCAGAAGGTAACCATGCCTTGATGCCCCGATTTCCAGCTCCCATTCACTCAGACAATTACTCAGCACACTGTCCTGGGGAAAAGAAATTGAGGCTCATATTCAAAGGCAGCCTTGCAGCAATAAAAATGCAGGAGGGAAAGTAATGAATGCCAGAAAACTTGTTAGGACTGATGGGGACGCCAGCTTTGTGCTGATGGGTTTTGTCAGCTGCTCTGAGTCAGTGTGCGTGTGTACAGACTTGCAAGAAGATAAGCAAAGGAGGAAAAACATAGTTTGGAAGGCCCAGCGTTCGGATTAGGACTGAAGAAAATGGTCAAAATAGCAGTACTGCAGTTTTTCTGTGTTGCTAAACTTCGCAAATATTGTTTTCTGCTTTTAAAGGAACGGTTTAGTGAAAAATCTACTTTACAAAACTTTCCACTTAACTTTAAGCCAGATGTAGACTAGGGCTAAAGACATAATAATGTATCCTAATTGCCTGTTAAACTCATAACAGGTAGAAAATAACAAAGCAAGTTTATTTATATAGCACCTTTTATACACAATGGTAATTTAAAGTGCTTTACAAATTAGAAACACCTTAGCAACCACCTAGCAACAGCTTAGCAACACAATAGCAATCACTACAGACACCAAAGCAACCACCTAGCAACACCTTAGCAACCACCTAGCAACACCTAAGCAACCACCATGAATACCATAGTAACCACTTAGCAACACCTTAGCAACCACCTAGCATCCACAATGGATACCACAGCAACACCTTAGCAACTACCTAGCAACACGTTAGCAACCACCTAGCAACCACAATGGATACCATAGCAACACCTTAGCAACCACTTAGCAACACCTAAGCAACCACATTTAGAGCATTTAGAGCATTTATTTGCAGAAAATGAGAAATGGCTGAACTAACAAAAAAGATGCAGAGCTTTTAGACCTCAAATAATGCAAAGAAAACAAGTTAATTTTCACAAAGTTTTAAAAGTTCAGAAATCAATGTTTGGTGGAATAACCCTGTTTTTAGTCACAGTTTTCATGCATCTCCACCAGTCTTACACACTGCTTTTGGATAACTTTCTGCCTTTACTCCTGGTACAAAAATTCAAGCAGTTCAGTTTGGTTTAATGGCTTGTGATCATCCATCTTCCTCTTGATTATATTCCAGAGGTTTTCAATTTGGTAAAATCTAAGAAACATCATTTTAAAGTGGTCTCATTTGTTTCCAGAGCTGTATGTTGTCTCTCATAGCAGGGCTTCCACATTTTTCAGCAGGATAATGCTCACCCACATACAGCAGGAATGTCTCTACCAGATGCAACAATTCCTCAGCCTGTTGGTTTGCCAGATTTATTGACAATTAAACATTTATGGGAGCAGCTGGGAATGCTAGCTTTGATTATAATGTCTATAGCATCACTCCTTGGGAACTGAATGCCCTGTGATTTATTACTGTATATCAGCGAAACAGCCCCTGGTCTGCAGAATTCTAGTCTGCTAGAATGCAGAAAAACAATGTGTGTTATGAAAGACGATCTCAGTTCATCTTGGGCTGAGGGAAAGATGGCAGCGGGGGGAGTTTGTGGTTTGTGGGAAGGCGTTGAAGCCACGCTAGTGAGGATTTGCGTGCTAATGAAAGGCAGGTAAAGCGAGAGCTGTGTTTTTGACTGAGGCGCCTGGAGGGAACGGCAATTATGGGCGTCAGTTTTCCAAACGGCTCGGTCCGACAGCCGATCTGCAGGCTGATGACAGCGGGCGCGTGTTTGTTTTCAGTGCTTCTTTAACCTTTTGAAATCCGAGGAATTCTAATCCTCTTAGACGACAAAAAACACTCACACAAAAAGAGCAGCGCTCACGGCAGTGTGGGCGACTTGTGCTGGAAAACTATCGGGAGCAAACAGAAAGACTTCAATCAATGTGTGTGTGTGTGTGTGTGTTTGTGTAGGTGTGTGTGTGTGTGTGTGTGTGTACTTTCAGTCTTTCAGTCTAATCAGTCAAGCAGTTTGCCACAATCCAATCAAATGCACATATAAATATAAAGTTATAAAGCATTTGTGTGTGTGTGTGTGTGTGTGCACATGTGTATGTGTTTGTGTGTGTTTGTGTTTGTGTGGGTTTTTTATGCATCTTGTTCAATCAGACAACATCACCACAATCAAACTGTGCCTGTATGTTATGTGATAAAAGGCTTGACATTCACACACATCATTGATGGATGTAGCCAGAATTTCATTATATAATGATATACTGTAATAGTAGGTGGGGGGGCTAATAGCTTTAGGTGGGGTCTAATCTTACACCACATTCTTTGATTCACAGGTCAAAGCTGTCAATCAACAAATCTCAAAAAGGCATAAGCAGATATGTACTAAACAATATTTTTTCACTGGCCATTTAATTAGAAACCCTATCAAATGCTTCCAATAATTGGTCACTTTATTAGAAAAGTGACCTACATTGTGCATCCATTGACTGGCCACTTTATTAAAGAACCATAAGTTACACTTAAGCCGTATCTAGATGGGATTAGCTTCTCAAATATTTCACACTTCTACTCACTGTTTAAAACTCTTGCATCCAGACTGAAATAAAAAAAAACAGGAGGACCAGTGAGTTTTTTGGCTTTCTCAGTCACGACATCGCGTTCAGTAGCTCCTCCATTTCCACTTGCTGCTCACCCAAAATGTATTTACGGTGTGTGGCAGTGAACAAATAGCTATTTTATTAATCGCAAGTTGATGAAACTTTAGTATAAATTTTAGTATAATAATTCAAAAAATATTTCAGCCTGTAATTTTCTTAGAGGACGTGTGAGAAAAACACATTCATGGTCGTTCCAGATCGGAATAAAATCAAAGAGGACCCCTCATAAAAAAGAAACTTACCCCAGGACCCCCTGGTAATCTAATACCATCCAGATAGGGCTTTAGACTCATTAGCCACTTTATTAGAAACCTTTGGGCGTAAGAAAGCTGGCCTCTTTAATAGAAACACCTGCCTTACACTGTCTTATTTAGCATCAATTAATAATTAGTTAAGACATTTTGTCGTAAGTACTGTTAATTAATGTGTCCTTATTGTAAAGAGTTACAAGAAACATTTTTCTTTGTACCTAAATAAACTGGCCGTTTTATTAGAAACATATACCTATGTGCTTTCAAACACTTGTACTGTTCTTTCACTCACTGGACACTTTATTAGAAACATCTACTGCACAAATTCACTCACTGGCCATTTAATTAGAGACACGACCTTGTGCTTAAAAATGGAAAACTAAAACTAGTAACAAAACTAGTAGCTCTCTAGCCCAGAGGGCTGTTGAACCCAATTGCAGAACAGTTAAATTCAAAAGCAGGTAAACTCAAGAAAAAAGGAAAAAAAAAAAAAATAAAACACACTGCTCCTCACGCGGGATCAAATGGCTAGTAAATTGGGACATGGCCGGGAAAAAAACGCCCTTATAAGGAGATAGGGAGCCCAGGAACAGCCCAAAAATAAGAACGGGTTGGAAACTAAAGTCACGCCGAGCGCAACAGAGAGAAAGGGAAGGAATTTAAACAAAAGCTTGCCAGAGAAGCATTTTTTTATTTGTTTTTTTTTTTTCATTTTCGTTCATTATAGTTCAAAGAACACAGGCCAGATGTTTCATGGTTGCGGGCCTATTGCCGACCACTGGTGTACAGTCCCATTTCTAGTGTTTCTAATAAATTGGCCAGTGAATGGAAACACAAGGTAGATGTTTCTTATAAACTGGCCTGAATAGTCTACACTTACAGAAAGGTCACATATTACTCATCTGTTGCTTTTTATGCAACAAGTGGAAAACTTTCCCACATTCTCTCGCCCCCTCTGGAGAGTGAACGGGGGGTCACGGCGGAACGTTTCCAAAATATGCAAGAGAGCAGATTCCTCAGACACATAACTGTGTCCATCTTCTTCAAAATCTGAAATTACACAAAAGTGCTGAAAGGGTTTTGGCACCACAGCGCGACTACAGTGTCCAATTCTAGTTCAACTCAGCCAGTATGAAAGACAACGTCCAAAAGCCAGGATACAAGTGGGAGAACTTCACACAGTGGTGCGACCCCTCGGCCTTGGGGTCAGTTCAGAAAGCTGCCACTCTGTTAAACTTCTCATAAACACTCTGTTCTCCCCCTTATCTGATAAACGACATTCCATAACAGAACATAACTTTCCCTTCCAGGGTCAGAAAGGGGGAGACTCCACACACAGGACCCGGCGTGACTCGCAGCTCTCAGTCTGAGAGACCGAGACAAACCCAATATTTAGGTCAAAATATTGGAATTTTATTAGATATAATTACTGTGATCATCATTTTCTCCATGTGACTGCGACCACGCTTCCCGCCCAGTCCCTCTGGGTGATCTCAGTGACGGAGAGGGTGCGAAAGGCAAAGAGCAGAAACATACAGCAGTTCTAATGATACTTATTCCATTCAAATCCATTGAATGCAGCCTATTAAATCATTTCCTTTACTCTACTCTTTACTCTGCTTACGTTTAGGCCACACCTACAAAAGGTCAGTCTAGAGTGAGCACATCTGATGACGTATTTACTGTAGCACAGCTCAAACCCAGCAAGCAATGCAGTGACGTGTGTGTGTGTGCACTTGAGGGATGGTGGTAGTTTAAAAAAATAATAATAAATTGGCCACTATTAGAAACACTAATATCATATGGTTAAACAAACTAGTAGGCACTATTGGAAACATCTACTTTGCGCTTTCACTAACTAATCACTTTACTAGAAACACGACAGGTGCATCTCGAAAAATTATTAAATATTAATATCACTGAAAAATTACTAAATTTTAGTCATATATTATATAGATGTGTTAAACACAGAGTGATCTATTTGACATATTTATTTCTTTTATTGCTGATGATTATGGCTTACAGCCAATGAACACCCAAAAATCAGTGTCTCAGAAAATGTTTATATTATATAAGAGCAATTGGTACTTTTGGCTGTGTGGGCAGTGTGCCAAGTCCTGCTGGAAAATGAAATCCACATCTCTATAAAAGGTGTCAGCAAGAAGGAAGCATGAAGTGCTGTAAGATTTTCTAAGAAAACACTGCACTGACTTTTGACGTGATAAAACACAGATGCAACATCTTTCTTAAGGGCCCAACTGTGACAGAATTTTAAACCTACAACCTTATGATCAATAATTTAGAGCTCTGAACACTGAGCTCACGGCAAGCCTTAAAAGGCAGTTGATTGGGTAAGTGTAAGAGAATACTATCGGCAGCATCAGTTTATGGACACTAAGCTGTAAAAAAAAAACAAAAAAAACTGTCTTTGTTTTAAAAAGCAGCAAATACCACTTTAGCTCTGCCCATTCACACTGAATCTTGCATTTTAAAATGAGGCTCAATACAGTGCAGCCAACAGAGAGTCCATCTTAAAGCACAGCAACAAAAACAGCCTGTTTAAATGTAGGATGCACAGAAATAACATAAGTGGACTTCTGGAAGAAATAAATACAAAACAATCGGAATATGCCCTTTTGAACTTGTATTTAAATTATGAAGTAAATTATTGAACAGATTCACTCCAACCTGAACACAATCGAAAAAATGATAATAAATGAGACTGACCTTCTACTTTGACCTGGTTGCTGGAGCAGGTGGGACAGGGCAGGACGCTGAATTCTTCAGCCTGGTGCATTGAATAGTCGGTGCTGGCCACCACCAGCCTGTCGCCCGGCCGCCAGCCCTGAGCTTCGTCTGCTAGTTCCAGGATGGTGCAGTTGGAGACGATGTCTATGGAGATGGAGGCCTGTGGACGGACTACACACACAGAAACACAATATGATCATAATTAATAACTCATTATATTGACAATGTCATGTCACACAGGATGACCATATCATAATTTATAACTGTAAAATAATGAGAAATAAAGGTTACACAGGCAAGCAAGAAAAAATGCTTAATTTATGCACTGAAATAATTTTTCTTAGCTCCAAATTCATGTATTGCTTTGTAAACAAAAAGCAATTACAAAAGTACAATTAATATTTATTAATTAATATTAAAAAAACATATTTATTGAACACTTTTAATTAAAAAGTAAACTAAAATTATGCAGAATTACGTCTGTACTTATGTAATTATGTTACTGTGGAGCCACTAATTTGTACTTAATTACTTACTTGTTTGTTAAAATTAAAATGATAAAATTACTAATCTGCATTAAATTTATACTGTGTGCACTAGTATACTAAATGGTATTTAATAATAATTAGTTTAAGTACATCTGTCTAACCAAACATTAAAAACATATTAAAAGTGTGATTAAAGGATAGATTTCACATCACATTCATTGATTGAGCTAACTTAGCTAGCTAAGCTAGTTAACCTAGATAGCTAGTTAACCTAGATACTTTGCTAGCCAGCTAACCTAATTATTTAACTAGGTTACCTCAGCAATGAAAGTTATTAGCCCAGAAATGCCATTCTAGAGATAAATTTACTTTAGCTAACTAAGCAGTGACATTTTAGTCATACATTTGCCTCAGCAGTGGTATCCAAGTCATATGTAGGTTAGCTAGGTTAGGTAATTTAACTTAGCTAGGCTAGCTAGTTAGCTTATTAACTCACACACTAAGCTAGCTAGCTAGTTAGCTAGCTAAGCTAGTTAGTTAACCTAACCTATGTAGTTCATCTAGATACTTAGCTAAACTAAATAGCTAGATAACTAGTTTACCTTAGCAATGTATTTTCATCACAGATTTAGCCCAGCAATACCATTCTAATGATACATTTACTTTAGGTTAGCTGGTTAGCTAAGCAGTGACAATTCAGCAGTACTACCCAAGTCATATGTAGGTTAGCTAACTTATTTTAGCTAGCTTAGGTTAGGTTAGCTAACTTATTTTAGCTAGCTATTTTAGTTTTCTAAAATGGGATGTACCAGAGAAAACCATTCAGTCTTTTGGTCGAAACACAAAAGCTAAAGCTAAGTTAGGTTAATTAGATTTGCAAAAGTAAAAGTCCTAGTCCTTTATCTACAGCATGTACCTTTTAGCTGGAAAACAGATAGATTGTGATAAAATAGTAAATTATTATTGGGTAGTTATGCTACCCACTGATAAAAAAATATTCCCATTTAGAGCATTTATTTGCAGAAAATGAGAAATGGCTGAAATAACAAAAAAAGATGCAGAGCTATCAGACCTCAAATAATGCAAAGAAAACAAGTTCATATTCATAAAGTTTTAAAAGTTCAGAAATCAATATTTGGTGGAAACTGTGATTTTTTTTTTATCACAGTTTTTTAATGCATCTTGGCATATTCTCCTCCACCAGTCTTGCACACTGCTTTTGGATAACTTTATGCCACTCCTGTTGCAAAAATTCAAGCAGTTCAGTTTGGTTTGATGGCTTGTGATCCTCTGACTTCCTCTTGATTATATTCCAGAGGTTTTCAATTTGGAAAAATCAAATAAACTCATAATTTTTAAGTGGCCTCTTATTTTTTTTCCAAAGCTGTATGTACATTTTACATGTATCACATAAATACTTTAGTTCATATACTTTAAAACTTGCTCTTAGTTATATGTGGTATTATATTGAATCTGACAGATTATACATATTATACACAGACTATAATACACAGATGGTTTAGGTCAAATTTTCTCCGAGGTGAGTAAGCGGTTTCCTGCTATAATTACTGCCCTTCCCTCTCCAGACGCAGTCATTATTTCAGCTTTTGTTTGAGGGTCTTATTCATTCGAAAATTCTGAAATCTACATCCTGCCGTCCTCTCCTTTCTCCACACGTCCCACATGCTGTCGTTCAAGCTCACTGTGATCAGTTATTATGTTTAGTCACAAAGAAAAGCGATGCCCAACTCTGCAGAGCAATTCAGCACATGAAGGTCATTCATAAAGTTTTGTACATGCAGAACTCCCCACATAATTTCCATTGACCTTTTGGCTTAAAATGACAAGTAGAAACTTTTGAGACAATTGCAGTTTTATGGATTATAATACCATTTTGACCTCTTCCCTTGTGGTAGACGAAAGCTAACTATTCTGACAGCAGTTGTTTTACCAGGTAAAACAGCCAATCAACACGTTGCACTAGTGGGCATGGATAATTTGGCTAATTTATTGCATTGTTATCTAGGAACTTTCATGCAAATGGACACAGATATCCAAATTAACATCACTGTATGATGATGTATGATGATGGCTTTTTGAATGGAAGCCCATTGTTCTAGGTTTAAACTTTTTCTTAAATAAACTTTAATTTTTACGTAATGTGTTTTTTGTTTTCTAGATAATTCATAAAATAAGAGAAGACACAATGCATTGTTTTTTACAGACAGGGATTAAGCCTAGTTGTAGTCTAAATTAAATTTAAAAAGCTTTACAATTAAATATCAATTATAATTCTGAAGTCACACAAGCCAACTTAAATATATATATATTTATATATATATATATATATATATATATATATATATATATATATATATATTTAATATATTATTAAATATATATTAACCCTCTCATGCATGAATTATAATAAACTCAGTCAGGATTTTTTTTCTAAGTGTTTTCATACATCCTTAGGGATGTAAAACAAGGTTTGAAAAAAATATATATTCTATCTTTATTCGATAAAGAAATATTTATCTGTCCACTCAAGTGTACTTCATGCATTTTTTGTTGTAAAAAAAACACAAATGTAATTCAGTTATACAGTTGTAATATGGTATTCTGTTGGAATAGTGGAACTGAGGAGGATATTGTGACACAAGAAAATGTCTCTGAACCGTAGAACCTTATAGAATCTTGATTGTGACTGGTATTATCATACTGTATTCTTGTCAAGTCTCTGAACTGTTAAGTGAGCATATTCTCTTATAGTATTTTATAGCATGTATCATATTTCCTGTCAAATCATGCTTGTTGCTAATTTCTGAGACTATTTTCTATGATGGTTGCCAAAGCATACAGGGCACAAAGCTACAAGACACTGCATGCAGATGTACTTGGTTCTTCGTGTGCTGGCATTTTATACTTTCTTGAGCTGGGGCCAGTGGTTTCCAGGGGCATACTGGATATTGGGGTGCCCTTAGTTTCAACAGCCTCATCTCCTTCATCTCCGTTCCTCAGCCTCAACTCCCTCAGTAACATTTCCAGACTCACCTTCACTATCACTGCTTGACCCTACTTCTCTGCTTGCAACTGTCTGTACTGGCAGACATTCCTCAATTAAAGAAGTTGATTTACAGCCAAAACATTAAACAATATGAATTATTTTAAAAACAACACTGGAAGTAATTGACATTGCATAAAAGTTGAAAAATAGCTAATGATGCATGATGTACAATTAAGTGGACAGATGATTAATCTACAATTCCCTCAAATATAAAATCAAAATTTCGAAAATCTTTACATAATATGTCACCTTAGATGTTACTTGATGTAATTATATTTTTTTTTACCTGCAGTGATATAATTTTATAAAAGGTAGAAACAAAAATAGCCAAGGTGTTTGGTGGTTTTCCCTGTCTGCCGGCCATCTTGATTTCATTGACTTCTTTTTCCCATTACAATGACCAACCAATGGGATTTTTTTGTATAGGATGATGCAATAGCTTCCACTACAGTGGACTATATGCAGCAGTGCCCAAAATTGCAAGCATATTTAAAGAAAAAAAAAAATTAAACAGCTGTACACTGTAGTGACCTCTATGCATGAAAGGGTTAAATATATATATATATATATATATATTTTATATATTTTATATATATATTTTTTTTATATTTCAACTTTGTATAGAAGTTCACAGTAGCGTTTTTGCACCATTTAACCCTAAACCATATATATTTTTTATTAATAGCTGAAATGTGTCCCTGCTTAACATTTAATGAACTTTTTATAAACTCTTTTATTTTGGTCACTTCTGCCTCTGCAGCGCCCTCACAGTTTCAGCTTATGAAAGTAAAGTTAATATTTCAAATTCAAGTCCTTCTATAGTTTTGTATTTCTTACTGTACCTCCCCTATTATTGTTGTTTGTTTTCACTGTGTTGTGTTGTGTAACTGTTACCGGCTGAACTATCTATCTATTCATCTATCCATCTATCCATCTCGAAGAAGGTACAGAAGGCAAAAAAAAACAAAAAAACACAGCAAACATGGTGTAAAGGTTGCACTACATTGAGAATAACATTTGTTTTTCCATCCAAACAAATTGTATTTGGATGGTTTATTGTGAATAGGCTTTAACACTCAACTAAAGATCAGTATTCTTACTGTGAGGAAAAGCGATCCTAACAGTTTTATACTGAGGCTTTCTGATATTCCTGCTCTCAAGCCGACAGCTCGGCATTGAATATGGATTTTTTTCATAATAGGTGATAATATTCTTTAGAACGTTCATAGAAAGTAACAATTCTTGCAGGCCAAGGCTGGTCAGTGTTTCTCCGGGGGTAGCCAGTAAATTAGCCTTTTATGCGGCTAATCTGTCTATCAAAAAGCAGAAAATCTACATCCAGCCGTGCTCTCCTTTCTTCAGACAATCGGGTATCAAGTATCATTCGCACACAGTGTGACCAATTAGCCATTGTAACTGTGTGTGTGTGTGTGTGTATGTGTGTGTGTGTGCGCGCATTTGAAGTTGCTGCTAAGTGCAGCTAATGCTGGCTTTAAAAATATGCTTATTACTCATTAGAAGTCCCCAGTGTTCAAATAGATAGATAGATAGATAGATAGATACTTTATTGATCCCCGGGGGGAAATTCTTGAAATAATATAAGAGAAGAAATTGAAATAAAGCCGCAGCACTAAGTTCAACATTATTTACTGTATCACTTGTAGCTTAATTATCAGCTTCAGAATCCTGTTGATGGTAGACTGACTGAAATAGAGAAAATGTGTTTTTTTGTCATGCCCACTCCAGGCTGAATAACTAAGAAAATTAAGAGGAGGTTGAAAGAGACTTCTTAAACCTCACCCTCCTTGTATTGAGGCATCACCTGTCAGGGGGGATATATAGCTGAGTAACAGCTGAATGGGTGGGATAATTGGCCACAAAGAAAAAAGAGAGACAAACAGGAGAAAATTAGAAATAAAAAATTGTATAATATATATAAATGTCAGTCCTGACGCTGTCAGTCTGCTCCCTGATTCCATCTATTGATTGTTGTCACCTGATTCCCCTGTGTATATATAGCCCTCAGTTTGGTCTATACCTTGCTGAGTATTGAGTCTATTTTTCTAGCTCTCCTATGGCGCATTCAACTGTTTTTGCCTTTTTTTACCAACCTGTTTTGTAGTAATGTTTTCTTCTTTTTGCCTTTATGTATTTTGACTCCTCTTTTGCCTAATCTATGTTTTTTCGGGAGTCTACATTCGTGTTTATACAGTACATTTTAGGGATTTCGTTCAAAACAATGGCTCACATCCATTTTTAATGGAGTCTAAATTGACTAAAAAGACAATGCGGCTAAGCGCTGGAGCTGCTGGAGCTCTTTAAACATCCGTCAGGGCTGACCTTGCATTCCTTCCCTGTTCATGGAAATCAGCTAAGGTTGGTGAAAGAGCTTTTACTTCACTGACTCCACCGAGCTTTCCTGACCTCTGACTACAGTTTCATTTGAGTGAAAATGTACCGTCAGCTCGACAGCCCGCGAGCGCTTTGAAACAAAGATTCCAGCGGTCAGTTGCAGCTTCAATCAGCAACAAAACAAGGCGAATGATACACTGCCAGCTTTATGATTTTCAATTCCCTCCCTAGCCCAGAAACCACAGCAAGATCATGACTCAGTCATTTCATAACGATGAGAGAACGCAGGCTATAGATCATTATTGCGAGAAGAGAGAGTGCCGTGTCAGCTTGTACTCGGCTCCTTCAGCACGGTTTGACCTGATCTCGGGAGATACACTCTGCAGCAGAGGTCACCAAACTTGTGCTGCCTTTATGTGCAATTGGAATTATAGTTCATAAGGAAAATCTCATTTAAACTGTGCTTTTCCTGCTGCAAATGTTGACAGGGCTACAGGAGATGAAACATCTCCTAACATGCTAACATTTGAAACATGCTAATAATGCAGCTATACGGCTGACCTGATCTATTTGTTGAATTAGGCACAAACAGACATAATGTACCCACCAGCAGAGGCAGCAGATGAAAGCTAATGTATGTGACCTAGACAGAAGTTAAAACCACTTGCCACTAAAAACATCTATGGAAACACAGAAGGTCAGTACAAATTGGAAACGTAGCAACAAACTGGAAACTTGCTAAAAGAGCCAAAGTCTGTAGCAGGTTGGAAAGTCTGTAAACTACAAAGCTCACACATGTAATTAGAAGTTGAAAAGACCCTCTTGTGCACTGTTTTAAACGAGAAGTTCAGCCAAAAGTCACAGATGAGCAATGCTAAACACAATGTTCCACAGTGCTAACCTGCTGGCTTATATTTGGTAGCTACATTAGCCACGTAGCTCCTGAGTACAGCCAGACAGGCCAGCTGAAGGGATCTCCAGTTTTGAAGTCAGTTCAGAGTGACTCCAAAAATGGGTGGAGTGTTATGATTGGTGAAATAAAAAAAATCTACTGAAATTAGCAAGGACTCAAGATTAAAGCGGTTAGATTAAAAACCTCTAGAATATAATCCAGAGGAAGATGGATGATCACAAGCCATCAAACCAAACTGAACTGCTTCAATCTTTGCACCAAAAGTGGCATAAAGTTATGCAAAAACAGTGTGTAAGACTGGTGGAGGAGAACATGGCAAGAAGCATGAAAACTGTGATTAACAAAGAAGGTTATTCCACCAAATATTGATTTCTGAACACTTAAAACTTGTTTTCTTTGCATTATTGACATGATGTCTAGCTTTTGAGTACATTTTAGTCTACTTTGCTTTGGCAGGCAGGTCCTATTTAAATGATTTCCCGATTGAGAACAGGTGTGACAGTAATCAGGTCTGGGTGTGGCTAGAGAAACTGAACACTTTTTCACACAGGACCACGTAGGTTTGAATTTTTTTTCTCGCTTAATAATAAAAACCTTAATTTAAGAATTTGTGTTACCATAACTTGTGTTGTCTTTGACTACTATTTAAATTTATTCGATGATCTAAAAACATTTAAGAGTAAAAAACAAGCAAAACTAAAGAAAATCCAAACATTTTTTTTACACCACTGTGTATAAAACAATGCTATTTTTTGATTGGCTGTTGGATACTGTATCTACATCTCTCAACTGATTCTTTGCAAGCCTCTTTGGAGTTTTATAAAATGAGTGTGTGCTTGTATTATTATGGTAAAGAGAGTTTAACACCGCAGACTCTGCACACTAAACTCTTTCATTTACCTTCTGAGAAATCTCCTCAGACTTGTCTGATGCCTGGGCAGTAATGTCTATTTATTAACGGGCCTTGAGAATACCAGATGGTGCTCTGATCACTGCACTACTGGAATAATATTATAACTATCTGGTACCCAGTTGACTAAAAGACGCCTGGAACACGATCATTCCAGGTCCAGATCCACTGGGATTTTATCTGGATTTTAAAAAGCAGCCAGGCACAAGTCTTTAGTCAAGAACTGAGGATAATTAGTTTTTTTATAACAGCTTCACCAGCACCCACACTGTACTTGGGAGGCAAAATACTACTAGAAGAGAAGAGAGAGGAGAAGTTTGTACCAGGAGAACAGATCTCCGCAAACAGAGGTAACGACTGGTGCTTTCGCTGGATGATAGATGGGCCTGGTGGGAAAACATGCTGTGATATTACTGGTTAATATGATTTCTCTCTCTTTGCCCCAGGCACACTCTGCTGTAGCCAAATGTCAGACACTGTTTAGAGGCAGTTAAGCGTTAGCACGCTTCTGTCATTATAAAGCATTATGGGGAATCAAGAATTTTGCCTTTTGAATGTTAAAATGAAAATGAAAAAAAAAGTATTAAGCCCTCCTATATCAATACTTAGTAGAGCCACCATTCGCTGCAGTTACAACTGTGAGTGCTTTGGGGTTTGTCTCTACCAGCTTTACGCATCTAGAGACTGAGATTTTTGCTCATTCTTCTTTACAGGGTTCATACGGTCATGAAAAACCTGGAAAAGTCATGGAATTTCAAAATGGCAATTTCCAGGCCTGGATAAGTTTTGGAAAAATAAAAATACACAGAAAGTTTTGAAAAAAACTCATGGAAATTTGCAATCTACAAATCCTTTTTTTTCCGACAGAGAAAAGCTATTTTGAGCTACCAAATACATCAGCTCAGTGTTTGTTCAGTAATTTAGCCCTACTTGATGAAGCTCTCAAAATTTGACACATTTTATTATTATTGAAGATTGTGTCAACATTGCTTAAAGAAATGTTTTTTATATATATACTATTAATTTTAGGCCTACTGTAATCAATTTTGTTTATACTTTTAGTTGATTTAGTTTTTTGTTTTATTGTCCATGTCTGCACTGATATTTTAACAATCATATTGTCATAAACATTTGCCTTGAAGGTATGAATAAGTCATGGAAATGTCATAGAAATTTGTTGATCAGACAAGATGGATGGAGAGCATCTGTGAACAGCAATTTTCATGTCTTGCCACAGAAGCTCAATGCGATTTAAGACTGGACCATTCTAATATTCTAACACATGAATATTCCCTGATCTAAACCATTCCACTGTAGCTCTGGCTGTATCTTTAGGGTCATCGTCTTGCTGGAAGGTGAATCTTCTTCCCAGTCTCAAGTCTTTTGCAGCCTTTAACAGGTTTTCTTGTTATCCATCTTCCCATTTACTCTGACCAGCTTCTCTGTCCCTGCTGAAGAAAAGCATCTCTACAGCATGATGCTGCCACCACCATGTTTCACAGTGGGCATGGTCAGTTCAGGGTGATGAGTGGTGTTAGGTTTCCTCCTCATATAGCGCTTTGCATTGAGGCCAGAAAGTTCAACATTGATCTGATCTATTCTACCATTCTACCACATGTTTGCTTCAACAGCAAACAGCACTTCATATGTTTCTTTTAACAATGGATTACTTCTTCCACTCTTCCATAAAGGCCATATTTGTGGAGCGCATGACTTATGATAGTTGTCCTGTATACAGATTCGCCCACCTGAGCTGTGGGTTTCTGCAGCTCCTCCAGAGTGACCATGAGCCTCTTGTCTTCTTTTCTGACCAGTGATCTCCTTGCTTGATCTGTCAGTTTGGTTGGGTGAATGGTCCATTTGAGAAGCAGCATAAGACCGCTAACTGACTGTGAGTAGCTCATACACCAGAACACCTCAAGCGGGAGGATAAACTGATAAATCTCTCTCTCTCACACACACACACTCTAAAAGAAGTGTATTTCAGACAGCTATGTTCACTTTCTGAAGTTATATATGTGAGGTATAGTATAGTTAGTTCTGATATGGTAAAACGTTATATCTGTATCTAGTGCTGGGTGTCCATTTACTACTTTTTTTAATAATTAATATTGATACTTTGTGAAATTTCTAAAAATTAGTGAAACCTGTTGAGTTCATTGGGTTTCTGAGTTTGTTTACATGTTTCTCAGATTAAGATTACATATATCTTACACTTAAGCCTACTAGCTTTTGGACTGTTACAGTTTTTGTGGACAGTTGGTTGATTCACAGTAACTAAATATTTTTTTAAATGGTTTATTTTGTTGAGTTTTATTACATAACAGCTTTTTGACTAATACTAATACTAGCATTAATAATAACCATCTAAAACTAAGCACTAATAAAAAATAATAAAAACAAGCAAACCCACTCTAAAAACTAATTAAAACGAACTGAATTGGAGGAGAAAAAGTAGTGTAATAGGAATAACCTTGTAAGTCACTCTGGATAAAAGTGTCAGCTAAATGCCTTAAATGTAATGTAATGTCCTGGTGTCGGTCACAGGGCCTACGCGCATGGTTTCGTGGATTATTTTCACCAAGACAAAAGCCGGACTCATCTCTGAAGATCACTAAAGACGACCTGCTGCCATTCTGAGTCACACCATGACTGTCTGGGACAACTGTTAGCTGATTCCTTATGGGTGCAACCATTTTTTAATGTTACATTACATTACATTACATTACATTTCATTTGGCAGACGCTTTTGTCCAAAGCGACTTACAATAATGAAGTACAAAAGTAATAGGAATTTAGATAACCCATTTTTAAAAGGGCTTAAAGGAGGTCGAAGGGAAATAAAGGGATAGAGAAGTGAAGGAGGGGAAGAAGGAAATGAGGTTAGAAGTAGTTAGTGTGTTAGAGGTGTTAAGAGAGTAAGTGCTCTTTGAAGAGCTCTGTCTTCAGGAGTCTCTTAAAGATAGCGAGAGATTCTCCTGATCTGGTAGTGGAAGGTAGTTTGTTCCACCATTGGGGAACTCTGTATGAGAACAGTCTGGATTGCTTTGTGTGAATGTTTGGCAAAGCGAGGCGACGTTCATTGGAGGAGCGCAGCGGCCGGGAGGTAGCGTAAGCCTTCAGGAGTGAGTGCAGGTAGGAAGGAGCCTGTTCTGACATCACCTTGTAGGCGATTGTAAGAGTTTTGAATTTGATGCGAGCATCAACTGGTAGCCAGTGGAGCTCAATGAGCAGCGGGGTGACATGTGCCCGTTTTGGTTGGCATTGCAGTAGTCGAGGTGTGAGATGACGACTGCTTGTACCAGGAGTTGGGTACCAAATGTACCAAATAGAACCACCTGATCATCTCATGAAAGCTTCATTGTTGCAAATCCCGTGACTCACAGCCTATTCCTTCTCAGCCTCCTTCTTCCGAAAGCTACACCCGAGACTCCAGGTACTCTTATCTCCTAATCTCGGCAGCGCTGGGCACCGTATCAACGCGCTTGATGCGATCCAGTCGCACGGGTAGCCCTGAACTCCTCACCTTCTGTGCGTGCCAACAACTCCCAGAGCCCTGTGTACTTTGTTTGCCAGAGACAACGTGCTGCAGAGCGCCGTAGAGCGCCACAGAGCAACACGAGCCGGCCGGCCCAAACATAGCAGAGCTGAGCCAACTTTCCCAACCTCGGAGCGATGCAGTCCATCAGCCGGGAAGACGCGCTGGATGCTTCGTTAGCTTTGCGCTGAATGTAACGAGCATGGAAGCTTACAAAACAGCAATTAACATCACTTTAATTATACACACGCATCCACACAACACATGCTTGGAAGTTTTGAACATGCTGGAAGGTGCCTGTACTGGGATCCAGCCCCTGAACTAAAAGGTACAATGCATTCCTCACATACCGAGTTTGCCACAGAGAAAGCGGACGCGGTAGTTGTGGCAGATTCCTTCCGCCTGGTCCTTGTTGAGACACACAAAGCCGTAGTTCTTGTCGAATTTGGAGAACACCTCGCCCGTCATGTTGGCAGGGATGCCATCCAGGGTTTCAGCCTGAGGTCGGAAGAAGAATTTGATACATGAGAATCAGGATCTTCAGATTTATGGGTTTAAAATGAGACACCAGGCACCATTCTGATAACTGATAACCAGACATATCTAGACGAATGGAGACAAAAGAGTGGGAGACTGAGAAGGTCTTAATATGTGTGTGGGTGTGTTTATCCAAGTATGTGTAAATAGGCTCAAAGGATGAGAATATTATGATACAGGTAAATCTGGAGGTCAATTAAGGTACAGCGGCTTGCAAAAGTATTCATACCTCTTGAACTTTTCCATATTTTGTCACATTACAACCACAAACTAAAATATAGTATATTTCATTGGAATTTTATGTGAAAGACCAACACAATGTGTTATACAACAATTGTGAAGTGAAAAGAAAGTTACGCATGATTTAAAACATTTTTTACCAAATAAAAACTGAAAAGTGCAGTGTGCAAAAGTATTCAGCCCCCTGAGTCAATACTTTTGTGGAACCTCCATTCGCTGCAATCACAGCTGCAAGTCTTTTAGGGTTTGTCTCCACCAGCTTTACGCATCTAGTGACTGAATTATTTTTGCCCATTCTTCTTTAAAAAAAAAAAAAACAGCTCAAGCCACAAGTTCTCGATTGAGTTTAGGTCTGGACTTTGACTGGGCCATTCTAATACGTGAATATGCTTTGTTTTAAATCATTTCACTGTAGTTCTGGCTGTAAGTTTAGACTCATTGTGTTGAATCTCCGTCCCAGTCTAAAGTCTTTTGCAGCCTCCACCAGGTTTTCTTCCAGGATTGCCCTGTATCCAGGCACATCCACCTTTTCATCATCTCTGACCAACTTGCCTGTCCCTGCTGAAGGAAAACATCCTCACAGCATGATGCTGCCAACACCATGTTTTACAGTGGGGATGGTGTGTTCAGGATGATGAGCAGGGTTTTTTTTCTGCCAAACAAAGTGCTTTGCTTCCACATGTTTGTTGTACAAACAGAACTTAGTATGTCTTTTTTTCAATAGTGACTTTCTTCTTGCCACTCTTCCATAAAGATCAGATTTGTGGAGTGCATGACTTATAGTTATCCTCTCGACAGATTCTCACACCTAAGCTGTGGATTTCTGCAGCTCCTCCAGAGTGACCATGGGCCTCTTGGCTGCTTCTCTGACCAGTGCTTTCCTAGCTCGATCTGTCAGTCTGGATGGACAGCCATGTCTTTGTAGGTTTTCTGGTGTAGATATTTTTTCTATTTTTGGATAATGGATTAAACAGTGCTCATTGGGATGCTCAAAGCTTGGGATATGTTTTTATAACCTAACCCTGCTTTAATTGTCTTCTCCGTAACTTTATCTCTGACCTGTCTGGTGAGTTCCTTGGTCTTCATGATGCTGTTTGTTCACTAGCGTTCTCTAACAAACCACTGAGGTCGATCCAGAACAGGTGTTTATATTTATACTGAAACTATAAATAAAATTACACACAGCTGGACTCTATTAACTTACACAGTGACTTCTAAAGGTAATTGATTGCACTGGATTTGATTCAGGGGTTTTAGAGTAAACTAAAATACTTTTGCACGTCACACTTTTCAGATTTATATTTGATTAAAAAAAAAATTAAAAACGATGTATCATTTTAATTTCACTTGACAATTATGTGCTACTTTGTGTTGGTTTATCACTTAAAATCTCTATAAAATACATTGGAGTTTGTGGGTGTAAGGTGACAAAATGTGGAAAAATTCAAGGGGTATGAATACTTTTGCAAGCCACTGTATATTTATATAATGTTTCTAAATATTTATTTCCAATTTTCATTAGACTCGGTTCCGATACATCAGCTCACAGATGCCTTGTACTGATCGACATCACTTTAGGAGTGATGGGGGAAAGGTAAGTGTTATCTACCCACCCAGAGAGAGCAATGCCAATTGTGCTCTCTCAGGGCTCTGGTAGCTGAAGGCAAGCTGCACGACCAGGTTCGAATCAGCGAAACCAGTTAGTGCCCCTATTTATATAATGTAATATACGTAAATAGGCAGCCACAAATACCGTAGCACATACAGATAAGACATACTCTACAGGGGTTGGACAATGAAACTAAAACACCTGGTTTTAGACCACAATAATTTATTGTGGTGATGGACAGTTCTGGTGGAAACAGGAGAGTTGAGGTGCACATTGAATTCTGCCGTGAGTTGGGCAGCCGTGGTTTTATGTTTTTTGGATACAATTCGGGTTAGCACCCGAACATCCCTTTCAGACAGCTTCCTCTTACAGCATCCACAGTTAATCCTGTTGGATGTGGTTCCTCCTTCTTGGTGATATGCTGACATTACCCTGGATATTGTGGCTCTTGATACATCACAAAGACTTGCTGTCTTGGTCACAGATGCGGCAGCAAGACGTGCACCATCAATTTGTCATCTTTTAAACTCTTCTATGTCACCCATAATGTTGTGTGCATTGCAATATTTTAAGTAAAACTGTGCTCTTACTCTGCTAATTGAACTTTCACACTCTGCTCTTACTGGTGCAATAATGTGCAATTAATGAAGATTGGCCACCAGGCTGCTCCAATTTAGCCATGAATCCTCCCACACTAAAATGACAGGTGTTTCAGTTTCATTGTCCAACCCCTGTATCTGTGTGTGTGTGTTCAAAATCACAGGTGTGTTGAACTGTGTTTGTGCATGTACCTCAATATCCAGCGGATTGCTGCAGAGTCTCTCTGGAAAAGCCTTATGGAGGTCAGATAGCTTCTCCCAGTCCCCTGATCCTCTCTCATCATCTCGGTCAAACCACTCAG
The DNA here is from genome assembly GCF_023375975.1 of Astyanax mexicanus. Classification (NCBI taxonomy): domain Eukaryota; kingdom Metazoa; phylum Chordata; class Actinopteri; order Characiformes; family Acestrorhamphidae; genus Astyanax; species Astyanax mexicanus. Next base: position 11,107,307 of record NC_064423.1, on the reverse strand, counting down.
TCCACTCAGCCTCTGAAAGCCACACACACACACACACAGTCTAAGCCAAGGATCCACACGCCCTCGCCCCTCTCAGCTAGACTAACCGGCAAGGTGTGTGTAGATATTAGTCTCATTTACATCTGCAATCTCCCTGCTCTGCCATTCTGCCTGTCTGATAGCGTTAGCCTGAGGATAATTGAAGGGCTCCCTGAGTGTATTACAGTCCGTACGCGGTACACACACACCAACAGGGAATTCTGCCTGCCTCTATCACAGCGCATTCATTCAGGTCCTACACAATAAAACAGCATCGGCACAAGCAGCTGCTCAATCAAAACACAATCTCCTTAACTCCCCTCTGATCTGGCCAATAACCCAGAGCGCCTCTTTATACGGGGAGGATGAGACACTTGATTATGATTATAGGTTTTGGCAAATATGAGAAAAAGGACGCTCCAGTGCACTCGAGTGTTTGTCTTCAGACGCTTCATGGAGGATAAAAGTGTTTGCCTGGACTAACCCCTTTAAGTCAGAAACACACATACAAAAAAACAAAACAAAAAAAGACCAATTCTGCTGTTTAATCTGCTGTTTTTCATTAATAATAAGATTTATCAGGGTTGCTGTTGCTTTTGTTATCGGGTTTATAAAGATTTTGATTGAACAAAGCCAATAATTCATGTAAATACTGCTTCAGTTTAAATCTCTGATTTTGCTATTTATAGGAATCCTTATTTTTTGTGTAAAATTAACATTGTAGTTTTATTTTTTTTTTTTAAATCTACAGACATTTCTCCCAAATTCCAAGTAAAAATATATATAAAGTCATTTAGAGCATTTATTTGCAGAATATGATAAAGGACTGAAATAACAAACAAGATGCAGAGCTTTCAGACCTTATATAAATAATGCACAGAAAATAAGTTCACATTCATAAAGTTTAAGAGTACACAAATCAACATTTGGTGGAATAACCCTGTTTTTTTAATCACAGTTTTCATGCATCTCGGCATGTCCTCCTCCACCAGTCTTACACACTATTTTTGGATACTGTAACTTTATGCCACTCCTGGTGCAAGAATTCAAGCAGTTCAGTTTGGTTTGATGGCTTTTTGATCTTCTTCTTGATTATATTCCAGAGGTTTTCAATTTGGTAAAATCAAAGAAACTTAACTATTTTTAAGTGGTCTCTTATTTTTTTTCAGAGCTGTATATAAGTCTTTATAATAAGTATCTGTGTCATGTGTCATGATACTTCATGTTCAGTTTTTAACTGGTAGTGGCTTTCCAGCACAGATGCAGAGGCAGTGGTTTGAGTCAGTCAAGTTGTTTTTTTACATACTTTTTTTGTTATAAATTTCTGTAAATGTATTTATTTTCTTAGTCCAATTATCTATAGAAAATCATTAATAAAGATAAATATAATCAATAAATAAAGTTTAATTTAATAAAAATATGTCCATGTGGGTGGAGTCTTTGCGGCTCCTTCGTGAGTGAAGGAAAAAGTAAGCTGCCTTCCCAAATCTGGAAAAGGCCATCTTAAGATAAGGTATGTGATGATGCAGCTTCGTAATCATGTGCTCATAAACTGCATTATATGTTCTAATTCCAAAACACAAGTGGTTAATTCAATCAATGAAATGTTTATTGACATGTTGGTGTTGTTTAATTCAAGTTAAAGCACAGTTTTATGTGTAACACAATATGCTAATTGTGTTAAGGTGGAATGCAGATTAAGAAATGGGAATCTGCTGTATAAAAGATCAAGCACTCTTGTTGGATGCACTATGTTTTTTCCCCTTAGTTAAAGAGTACGCTCTTTTAGAGCACAGTTCAAATTCACACGAACAATGTATATGACTTACTTTATAAACTAGCCATGGGTTTCTAGTTCAAAATGAGAGCTTCTGACACATTTTCTTTTTCATTACAGATGAATTAAATGCAGCCACATCCAGAGGATAAGATTAACAGGCATTTAATAAATGACCTGTGAACTGGATCTATAGAAAACTCCTGAATGTTCTGTCACTGCCGCCACTATACAGAGTTAAATAGAGATCACATGGTCGTATCCTCAGGTGAATAAACCTCATCTTCCTCGCAGACTGAGAGCATTCAGTCTTAAAAACGAGTCTCAGCTGTGCCTTTTCTTTTCTCTTTAACTGCTGCCTTTAATTACACGGAAGTCTGTTAATTATTCAGCTACATCTAAGATGAAAAAGAACAAGGAAGGCGATGCTGTATACACCAGTAATTATCATACAGGCTGGCAGCATCAAACGCTTCTGGAGGGCAAAGTGGGCCGCAGGGCTGGCCGATAGATGTGATGAGGTGATGGTGGAGGATAGAAGAAAGGGAAGATGTGCTGGAGAGATGATGGAAGACGGAGGGGTGGAGTGGTAGTGTGTGTGTGCTGAAGGAAAATACAAAGCTTTGCTTTTACCCTGAACCCATTGGCTGAGAGTGGTGATGGTGAAATGCTCTCCGTAGCCGGAGCGGAATGATCGCACACTTCTGGCCTCTGATGATGCCTTGGTTCCTGCGTTACACACACACACACACAAACACACACAAATACACACACATTAAACACTATTTTTTTTCTCTTACATATCTGATATCTTTTTTATGCTTTGGTTTGGCCACTTTATTAGAAAGACCTAGGTGATATAGAGTAGATACATAAAAAGGTGTTTCTAGTAAAGTGTCCAATAATTAAAATACAAGGTAAGTGTTCCTAATGAAGTGGTCATTAATTGAAAGCGCAAGGTAGGTGTTTCTAATAAAGTGGCCAGTGAGTGGAAGCACAGGGTACTGTAGTAAATGTTTCTAATAAAATGGCCAGTTATTGAAAGCACATGGTAGGTGATTTTAATAAAGCAGCCAGTGAGTAAAAGAAGCACAGGGTATTGTAGTAGTAGGTGTTTCTAATAAAATGGCCAGTGAGTGGAGGCACAGTGTACTGTGGCTGTAGGTGTTTCTAATAAAGTTGCTAGTTATTGGAAGCACAAGGTAGGTGAGTGGAAATGAATTAATTAGTGTTTCTAATAAAATGGCCAGTAATTAAAAGTATAGGGTAAGTGTTCCTCATGAAGTGGCCAGAGAGAAACTACAAGGTGTTTCCAGTAAATTGTCCACTAATTGATAGTGCCAAGTAGATGTTTCTGATAAAGTGGCCAGTAAGAAGAAATTAATTAGTAGGTGTTTCTAATAAAGTGGCCAGCTAGTGAGTGGAAGTTAATTTGTAGGTGTTTCTAATAAAGTGGCCAGTGAGTGGAAACTAATTAATAGGTGTTTCTAATGAAGTGGCCAGTAAGAAGAAGTTAATTAGTAGGTGTTTCTAATAAAGTGGCCAGCTAGTGAGTGGAAGTTAATTTGTAAGTGTTTCTAATAAAGTGGCCAGTGAGTGGAAACTAATTAGTAGGTGTTTCTAATAAAGTGTCCAGTGAGTGGAAGCTAATTAGTAGGTGTTTCTAATAAAGTGGCCAATGAGTGGAAGTTTATTTGTAGGTGTTTCCAATAAAGTGGCCAGTGAGTAAAAACAGAATGTAGTAGATGTTTTTAATAAAGTGGCCAATGAGTGGAAATTAATTTTAGGTGTTTCTAATAAAGTGGCCAGTGAGTAGAAGCAGAATGTAGTAGGTGTTTCTAATAAAGTGGCCAGTGTGTGGAAGCACAAGGTACAGTAGTAGGTGTTTCCAATAAATTGGCCATTAATTGAAAGCAAGATCAGTGTTTCTAATAAAATGGTCAGTAATTAAAATTACAAGGTAAGTGTTTTAACGTGGCCAGTGACATAAAGTACAGGCTAGTTGTTTCTAGTAAATTGGCCACTAATTGATAGTGCCAAATAGGTGTTTTAAAATGGCCAGTGAGTAAAAGTTAATTAGTAGGTGTTTCAAATAAAGTGGCCATTAACTGAAAGCAAGGTTAGTGTTTCTATTAAAGTGGCCAGTGAGTTGTAGCCCAAGTTACTGTAAGTGTTTCTAATAAAGTGGCCAGTGGGTAAAAGCAGAATGTAGTAGGTGTTTCTAATAAAGTGGCCCGTGGTTAGAAAATTCTTGCAGTTTTGTTGTGTTCTGCTTTTAGAGCTTCACCTTGATAAATGGCGTGATCCTCCACGGCTGAGGATGCGTCTCCTTTCACTGTAATAAAACTCCACGGATGCCTGCAGGCAGACAGACAGAGAGAGAAAGAGAGGAGGGTGGGAGGAGAAGAGAAGAGACAGATGAATAACTAGAGACAAAGAGTCAATGATGCAAAGAACCACTCATCTTTTTTTGCCCTTGGTCATCATTAAAGCCTAACTGAAGCTTTGTTTTCTGGATACTGTAAATAAAGTTTGTAAGCAACTTGGGCTGCATTCACACAGCAGATAAATGTGGCTCAAATCTGATCTATTTCATCGTATGTGACGCAGATGTGTGACACATGTGTGAAAGTGTGAACAGCAAAAAAAAAAAAAAATCACTTAATTTAAATCTTTATTGGACCACTTTTGTGATTTTGAAATTTAATACACATCCACCATATCAGTCAGATTGGAATCTAAGCAACTTTTATGTCAATACATAATCTGAGGTGCAGGAAAAATGATTGACATCTGTGAGAAAAGATTTCTATAATCAGATAACGATGTATGCAATGCATTCATTCTCCACAGCAGATAACCTAACCACCAAGGCAGTGTCTGTTATTGTTGATTACAGAAAAAATGAAAGCCATTCCATCTAACAATTTTTGTTAGTTTTCTGAATGTTACAATTAACATTATTACAATGTTCTGTCAAGTTTTCTGGATGTTCTTTCTAAAGGTTTTTATTTATGTTTTATTTATTTATTTTATTTGTTTTATGTTTTTGAACATTCTGGTAACATCACTGTTATGGGATGCAGTGTGAATAAGGTGTATATACAGTATATATATATATATGGCTGTGAACAGGTGAAAACATCAGGTGATGCGGAACGAAGTAGTGTCATGTGATTATGTGTGTGCAAGTGATCAGAGTCTGTTGCACTCTGGGTAATGGAGTCCCTGGGTAGTAGTTTGTTCTGAAAGACCAGTCCATGCACCAGGAGTGGCATAAAGTTATCCAAAAGTAGTGTGTAAGACTGGTGGAGGAGAACATGACAAGATGCAAGAAAACTTCAAATATTGATTTCTGAACTCTTAAAACTTTATGAATATGAACTTGTTTTCTTTGCATTATTTGAGGTCTGAAAGCTCTGCATGTTTTTTGCTATTTCAGACATTTGTCATTTTTTGCAAATAAATGCTCTAAATTACGATATTTTTATTTGGAATTTAAGAGAAATGTTGTCTGTAGTTTATAGAATAAAACAACAATGTTCATTTTACTTAAAAATATACCTATAAATAGCAAAATCGGAGAAATTGATTCAGAAACTGATGTAAATTAAGTCTCTTAATTTTTCCAGAGCTGTAGAAACTCTCTTATACTGTAGCTTCAACTAGTCTAAATCCTATGTTTAATACTAAGCTTCTGGATGCTGATCAACCAGTGTGTTTATGCGACTTAGTGACTTGATTTTACTGTTTTTTTATACCAGCTTTTTTGTCACAGACCAGAGCTTCCAAACCGTAAATATTATATACAATTTTACTGGTGGTCAGTTAAGGTAGTCTCTGCTGTATTTTAACCGTAAGTCAAGTAAACGATTGTCTTTCCTTTAATAAAAAATAAAGTGAGGTCAGAGCAGAGGGACGAGGGCCGACTGAGGAGAAGCAGAGACAGGCCGAGACGGACGGACAGGAAGAAGAGCCGTGAGTGAGATGTCTCGTCTAGACAAACATCCTGACGCGCTGCTCTGTAATCGATGTTGACATAAGACGTGACAGGCGGTCCGCAGTCCTCTCAGGACGGAGAGACGGGGTAATTACAGTCGGACAGTTTCCATCAACACTCGTCCTCAGAGAGACAGACAGGACCACGCCGGCATCAGCCAAGCCAGAACCAGAACCAGAACATCCCCCCCCACTACCACCAGTGCAAGACCCCCAGCACAGTGAGAGAGATAAAGAAAAGGAAAAATCGATAGAAGAAAAGAGACAGAAAGAGAGAGGAGAGGGCAATGGAGGGAAACGGAGGATAAAAAGTGACCAAGAGAAAAATCAACAAAAAAAGGAGGGAAAAAAGAGGGGGAAAGATGAGAGAGAAAAAAAAAAACAGAAAGGAAAGATTGATAATGAAAAAGATAGAAGGAGAAAGTCAATTAGAAAGAAAGATAGATATATATAGAGAAAAAGATAGAGAGAAAGACAGGTGGACAGGACAAAATACAGGAAGAGAGGGATGATACAAAGAGATAAAGGGATGAGAAATAAAAAAAGAGAAAACAATCGATAAAAAGAGAAGAACTGAAAGAAAGAAAGAAAGAAAGAAAGAAAGAAACAAACAAATAAACAAAGAAAGATACTAATATGGATAGAAAGCTAGAGAACAGTGAGAGAAATATGGATACAAGAATGAAAGATATAGAAGGTAGAAAAAGAGATGGCAATGAGAAATACAGTGGAGAGAAAGAAAAAGGACAATGGCTTGAAATGGAGAGACTGACAAAAATAAAGAAAAAGAGAGAGAAAGAAAGAGACAGATAGAGAGAAAAAGATGGACAGGAATGAAGGAAAGTGAGAGTGATGGACATAAAGAAAGAAGGAGCTGGATAGAACAAGAGAAGGATAAGTCAGAAGATAGTTGGACACTAAAGGGGAAAGATGCAGAAAAAGAAAGATAGAAAACAGAAAAAAAGAGATGAGGGGTGGAAAGAAAGAAACCAAGTAAAAAAGAAATACAGACATAAGAACAGAGATATTAAATGTGTGTGTGAGAGAGAGAAAGAGAGAGAGAGAAAGAGAGAGAGAGAGAGATAATACATAAAGAGAACAGAAGGCCAGTGCTCCAGTAACACATGACCTGCTCATGTGAGGGAAGCTATATTGAAAGGCTCTGGTAAACAGATGTAAATTGGTTCTTGGAATTGGATTGCAGAAGAGCAAGCAGTATTTTTTGTTAGTGCAGAATTATTGCATATTACAGCGTTCGCCCTCGTACACCACAAATAATGCTCCATCCTCATCCAATCACAGCGGTGACAGCAGCAGCAGGGAGGTGGCTTTATGGTGGCAGTGTGGCGGCAGCATGGTGGAAATGTGGTGGCAACATGGTGGAAGTGTGGTGGCAGTGTGGCGGCAGCATGGTGGAAGTGTGGGGGCAGCATGGTGGAGGTGTGGTGAAAGTATGGTTTAAGTATGGTGGAAGTGTGCTGAAAGTATGGTGACAGCATGGTGGAAGTGTTGT